>NC_139697.1:41499478-41556978 GCF_964188405.1 Protomyctophum parallelum | reverse complement strand
CCCGCCATTTGGAACGGTAGACCCGTTTGACTCGACTGCAGGAAATAGTTTGCGGAAGGTGAAGTATGAATAATCTGCGTAGGAACGCCCGCCCACCTCCACCCGGGGCATCTTTATTCAGCCATGGACATTTTTGAAAGTTAACAGTGAACTGAAAACTAAGACAATTATTCATCCACCCCTGTCCCATCACCTCTTTCCATTTCCTCTCCATCACACTATCACTTAGTTTCTCCTCTTTCACCTTCCTCCTGTTTTTTTTATATACAGCATTCCGTCCTATGCCCTTGCCTTGCTTGCCTTTATCCATCATTTCATCGCCCTGTCTCTCTCTCTCTCTCTCTCTCTCTCTCTCTCTCTCTCTCAGCACCCTGCATTTTTCTCACCCGCCGTCTTCCTCGCCCTCTACCTCTCTATATCTCGCTCCGTGCCCATTCATCCCTCCCATTATCTGTCTCTTCCTCCGCCATCACTCCATCTCTACTTATGGTACCCTGCTCTTTGTTCTGTCTCGTCCTATATCTCTTCTGAAATCTTTTCTCTCAGGCTGTCTCTCTCCTCATCCTTCACCGTCTTCACTCACCTTTCATCTCTCTCTGCATCGTCTATTCTGTAACCGTCCGTAGGTGCACATATTTAGGCCTTTCTTCTCCTCTTGTTTCCGTTTCCTTAAACCACCCTTTCAAATGGATGTATGAATGAATAATGTTATGATGAATGGATGTTGTCCATGTAATGTTTTGGTCAAATTTACTTTTCTTCCAAACTCTACTCTAACATCAACAACAGCTTCATTATGCCTTCATTTCCTACAGTATGTCCAACGTTTTGACTTAGAGAGAAATTATTTTGGAGAGTAGGCAGAAATAAACAATGACTTAGGACAAAAAACTAGATCATGACTTAGGCAGATTTTACATTTCTTCTTTTCTGAAAACCATACAAATACGACTCAACTCAAAGTGTCATAGCGTTTCCTATGAGGCACACACACACACACACACACACACACACACACACACACACACACACACACACACACACACACACACACACACACACACACACACACACACACACACACACACACACACACACACACACACACAATATATATATCATACATATATCTATCTATATACAAGTGTACCATCGTCTCTGTTGGGACTTCACGCCACATTTCGAGCATGTGGATCTGCTACTTATGTGTGATGCTGTAGTATGATCAAGTAGGGCATTCATTTATGAAAAATCACACCTGTGTGAACCGAGTGGTGCAACTCCCCTCTCTCCCCCCTCCTCTCTCTCTCCCTCTCTCCCCCCCCTCTCTCTCCCTCTCTCTCTCCCTCTCTCCCTCTCTCCCTCTCTCTCTCTCTCTCTCTCTCTCTCAGATTAGCTTTATTATGGATAACAATCCGCGTCGCTGAGAACAATTTTTTCATTATTATTTTGGGTCGGCCTTTCCTTCTTTAGCATACCTAGACCGGATCGCGCATGCGAGCTGCCGTCCACGGGGGTAGGCCTTTCCTTCTTTAGCGTACCTAGACCGGATCGCGCATGCGAGCTGCCGTCCACGGGGGTCGGCCTTTCCTTGTTTAGCGTACCTAGACCGGATCTCGCATGCGAGCTGCCGTCCACCTCCCATTATACAGGCAGACTAAAAGCTTCAATAACTCCTAATCTACGGAGCTCTCCATGGTTTGGTCAATTAGCGCGATGTTCGGAGGTCTTTGCTGATTATCCGGTGTTCTAGATGGAAACATTGACGCTATTTATTTAGCACAAGATGTGAGGCACGCGTTGTG
Source organism: Protomyctophum parallelum (assembly GCF_964188405.1). NCBI lineage: Eukaryota > Metazoa > Chordata > Actinopteri > Myctophiformes > Myctophidae > Protomyctophum > Protomyctophum parallelum. The sequence continues at coordinate 41,555,173 of NC_139697.1, read as the reverse complement.
CAGGCACGCGCATTGTACACACACACACACGCAGATATTGCTGGCCATTGCTGGTTTCACGCATGCGCACACCACTCATGCTCATGACGGATACATGATACATACGGACATTCCTGGTTGTAGGAGTGGTTGCACCACTCAAAAACACAAAAAGCTAGAATATGGAGTCAAGAGCTTTTGGCCCGACAGCAACTGGTTTCAGTACCAGTGGTCAGGAAGGCTGGTATACTAGTTTCAGTACCAGTGGTCAGGAAGGCTGGTATACTAGTTTCAGTACCAGTGGTCAGGAAGGCTGATATAATAGTTTCAGTACCAGTGGTCAGGAAGGCTGATATAATAGTTTCAGTACCAGTGGTCAGGAAGGCTGATATAATAGTTTCAGTACCAGTGGTCAGGAAGGCTGATATAATAGTTTCAGTACCAGTGGTCAGGAAGGCTGGTCATGACATCAGTGGACAGCACACAGCTTCCATAGGACACAGTCTCGTTGCCAGGCAACAGCAATGAAAGATCTGTGTGTGTGTGTGTGTGTGCATGAGTGTGCGTGAGTGAGTATGTGCGTGTAGATGCTTATACTTGTGTGTGTGTTGCTTGTGTGTTGCTTGTGTGTGTGTGTGTGTGTGTGTGTGTGTGTGTGTGTGTGAGCGTGTGTGTCTGTACACGTTATGTGTAAATGAGTGTGCAGTCATGAGTGTTTTGCTTGTTAATATTAGTGTGTGTGTGTGTGTGTGTGTGTTTGTGTGTGAAGTTGTGCGCACAAGATTGTTGCTTATTTATATTGCTATGAGTGTGTGTGTGTGTGTGTGTGTACTTGTTGCAGTGTTAATCATTAACCCTTAATCCGCCGGGATTCATTAATAACATGCCAGGATATCGCCCCTTCAACCCTTATTTTGAAGAAGCAAAACACCGCGACCGGATGTTGTGTCAGCTTAATGGTGTGTGTGTGTGTGTGTTGTCGGATCGATTGTTATTGTTTCACAAGCCGAGGAGAAGCGGCCGGCGACCGCCAGGCTCCGTGCAATAAGCGTTGTTTTGACCAGAAATGCCGCCTGGGAGAGGGATTTGGAGACTAAAGCGACTAAAAGCGTGTGTGCGCGTGCACACAGGTGTTTGCACAATCAAGATCGCGCAGTCCAGTGTCTAAGCTAACAACAGATAGCCATCCAAAGCTAATGTGAGTAGCCTTTCCACTAGATCAGATCAAACACATTTATACAACTGAATAAACGTAAGCTACGTATTTTGGCAGCGTCGCTTCCCGTCAAATAACAAATAAGCCAACCAGCCTGTAGCCCATACAGGTTATGCTGTGAAGACAATAAGCCAACCAGCCTGTAGCCCATACAGGTTATGCTGTGAAGACAATAAGCCAACCAGCCTGTAGCCCATACAGGTTATGCTGTGAAGACAATAAGCCAACCAGCCTGTAGCCCATACAGGTTATGCTGTGAAGCAAACACGGTGCTCAGAGCTCACGTACTATAGCACCGCTGTCACTAAGAGGGAACGCTCCTGCTTATATCATAGTTAAAGGATAATTCCATACTAGAAGGCTTTATTTGTAGCTGTTACGTCCCCACCAAAGAGGTCCAGGTGTCATTTTGTGCAAAAGTGCATTATTGGCTATTTCCCCTCAATGGGGGTTGGGTTTTTGTGCTAATTCGCTTATTTCCATCGAAATAAGTAGCAAAGTGTGCCGCTTGGGATACTATTTACATTATGAAGAGAGGATATATACAATTTTTATTTATTTATAAGCGATGGAAATAAGCGAATTAGCACCCCATAGCCCCATTCAATTCAATGCAATTCATTGAGGGCTTATGGTGGAGGAAATAGCCAATAATGCGCTTTTGCACAAAATAACACCTGGACCTCTTTGGTGGGGACGTAACAACCACAAATGAAGGTAAGGAAGCCTTCTAGTATGGAATTCTCCTTCAAGCAAAGGGGTTGATATTCAGGATACTCAGCGGGGCAGTGCATTCTACTACTCCTGGACCATGTCCTGACGTCAGCCATTAAAGGATGTGAATCATTGGCTTCTTTCAAAACTGGCCTGGAAAAGCATCTGCCAGAAAAGTGGACATAGATATTAAATCCCTCTGAAATGAGTGGTCATACAGTACACTGCTGCCGCCTTTCCTCATGTCCACTGTAAATATAGCTATTTGTATTTTTTTATTTTTATTGATGACATACTGTATATTGATGGGTTAATATTCTACTGTATGCTACGTCCGTTGATTAATTGAATACATAGGACCAGTATGGATACAAGTCCCCAGGTTGTTTCGGTGTTGTCCCTTTTAGCCTAAACGTTTTACTGTACCTCCGTACCGTTTACAGTTTTGACTTAAGTATTCAATCAATCTCAATTCTTTAGTGCCAAAGTATTTCAAAACAACAGGTGATTCTGCAACGCTTTGTTACTGTGGTGTAAAACTTACGCTACTCAGACTTTTTACTTAAGTAAAAGTATCATTACTGCAATGTAGGAAAAAAGTACAAATGTTTGATATTAAAATTTTACTTGAGTAAAAGCACAAAAGTATTGGAATCACGTTTTGAGCTTGTAGATATTTTCAATCTTTGAAACCTTTTGAAACATTTTAATGAATTGATTTTGTGTTCCTTGACATGAAAACGAGTGTAATTTAACTGAGGTTACAGTACAAATGTAACCTCCAAATGGATGCGTATAATGGTCATTTTGTACATTATCTCTCTCTCTTACACACACACACACACACACACACACACACACACACACACACACACACACACACACACACACACACACACACACACACACACACACACACACACACACACACACACACACACACACACACACACACACACATTTATTTTCTTCATTTTTAAATATTCCAATAAAAATCACACGCATGTGAAGTGAGGGGTGCTCTTATCATCGTACTGTACATCATCATCGCCTACTTCTTACAGTTGAGTTGAAAGCCTCCTATATATACACACAACATATCAATGTTTGTGTTACACAATGTTTGTGTTTACAGTACACTGTTGTCCATTGTCAATGGGAATGTATTTGTTTGTGTAGGACAAAGTTTGTGCACAAACTGCACACACACTAAAAGCTGGACATAGGAGGGGCTAGCGCCCCTCAAAAAAGGAGGAGAGAACTGAATCTACAGTAATACTGTCTGTAATACTGTAGATACAGTTTCTATCAACACTGGTTTAGCCCAAATCAAACAGAAACAAAGGTTGACGGAGGTTGATTTAAGGCCATTGAACTGAGGTTTACTAAATCAATTTCACCCTGTTCTTATGACGACGTTGCACAAATCAATGTTTGTACCAGATAGACATCACTTCTCATCATAAGGAGAGGAAGAGAGTGATTTCTCCCGGGCTAACTGAGAAGATGTGAGTCGAGGGAGGCGCAGGGTTCCATACTCTGGTATCCATGCCTGTGTATACATTCATGTAACTAAGGGCTTCTGTACAGTGAACGAGGAATTACACATGTATGTAAGGATGATTTGTGCCTGTGTGTGCGTGTGTGTGCGTGTGTGCGTGCATGTGTGTGTGTGTGTGTGTGTGAGAGAGAGTGAGAGAGAGAGAGAAAGGAGAGTGAGACACAAAGAGAGAGGCAGACAGAGACAGAGAAATGTATGTCTGTCTCCATGTGTGCACACGTACTGTATGAATACCTGTGTGTGTGTGTGCACGCTTGTGTGTGTGTGCGCGCGCTTGTGTGTGTGTGTGTGTGTGTGTGTGTGCGCGCTTGTGTGTGTGTGTGCTCGCACGCGCGTGTGTGTGTGCAAAAGCACATGCACTGGCACGTGAGTGTGCACATGCGTGCACGCGATCCGAATATGTCTCAAGAGTGTTTATTATATCCGATACAGTACCTCTTTCTCGCACCACATATTTCTGTGCCGATCGATTCCTCTGACTCCCGACTAGACAATAATCGCACCTCCCTCCCTCTCTCTCCTTCTCTCCACCATTATTACCAACCTCCCCAAGGAGCAGGAGGGAGCGATGGGGGGGGAGAGAGGGAGAAACAAGAAGAAATGGGAGGGTGAGGAAGATGGGATGACGCCAAGAGGGAAAACGGACGGTCTTTCTCCCTAAATCCATCTGCCGGACATGAAGACGGAGGGAACCAAAGAGCTGGGCAGAGGGAGGGATAAGGGTCGAGAAGGAGGGGGGCGAAAGACAAACTTGGAAGGAAGAAAAAAAGATTTGAGGGGTGAATTGGTGGTGGTGGTGGTTGGGGGGGTGTTGGGGTGGGGGGTTCAGGACGCGTAAAAGCAGTGGAGGGGGGCCCAAAGAAACAGAGGAGAACATATAGATGCCTCAAATGATAGAGGAAGAAAAGAAAATGATGGTGGGATGATGTGTGGGCAGAGTGGCACCAACCCCGAAAATGGAAAGAGAAAATGACCGAATCAAAGAGTGAGTGGAGGCGTTATATTATTATTATATATTATATTAATTAACCACTATATAACTCTGACATATCTTCGTAACAACATGTATTTTGGGCATAATACAATATAATAGGTGAACCAAAAAACTAACAAAAAAGATTGTCAGACAATTAAATACATAGAGCTTAAGCATGATCAAAAGCAAAGGAAAAATCACACACGTGTGAACTGAGTGGTGCAATCCCCCCCCCCCTCTCTCTCTCTCTCTATCTCTCTCTCTCATTAGAGTCACTACCTCTCTCACTCTCTCTCATTAGAGTCACTACCCCTCTCACTGTTTCTGGCGCCCCCTACTGCTATTTTTAAGTCACATACTCATGCTCACACGGACACACAAACAAGTACGAGACAGACACACACACAGACACACACACAAACACGTACGAGGACATTGCAAGCTGGTTGTAGGAGTGGCTGCACCACTCAAAAACACAAAGGAAAAGATGGAAGAACATTTAAAAAAAAAGGGGAAAAAAAACTGTCAAAGGATATAGAGAAAAAGGCCAAAAATGAAAGAAAGGCTCTAGGTGTGATGGAACAGTGATTCTTGTAGCCAATAATTAAACAGAAGGAAGAGCAGAGAAAAGAGACAGTGACAATGGAACTAACACACCGCCTTACCCTGATGGTGTGTGTGTGTGTGTGTGTGTGTGTGTGTGTGTGTGTGTGTGTGTGTGTGTGCGCGTGCGTGTGTGCGTGCACAGCAGGAGAGTAAATGACAATACAGAGAGACGGATGGACAGAAAGATGGACAGAAAATGAGTAGGGCTGAGACAAGCATGGTTCTTTAAAAGTGAAGATGGAGGACAGACAGTTCCGTGTCAAAGAAAGAGAGCAAAGAAAAATGATCAAATCATTCAGAGCTGGGTTCATTTTGACATCATCATTGGCAAATTACATTTTCTGCCATTTGTGTGGTGAAAAGGGGAACCACACATTTCTTTCTTTCTTTTTCTCTTTTCCCATTATAACATTTCAAAGCATCGCTAATCAAATTCTGATGTGTCAACAGTTGCATATCTGGTTTTGTACAAACGCAGAGTTGGAGCATGAAAGGTGAACAACCTCAATCCCACATCACATCAAGATTCATTATGAGGTCAAAGCATGCATGCATTACACGCAATCACATTTCGGTGCGCGAAATCCGTGAATGCATTAATGAGCAGACAGACAGACAGACAGACAGACATGTCGTGTGGTTCTTCTAGCCATGCTAACCTGCTGATCTACAGCCATAGGATTGTTGGCTTTATAGCTTTATTGATCGGACCAGACTTAAATTGGCTCCCAATTAAACCTGCCGCTTATTTCACCTCTTTACACCTCCCTGTCATCCCCCTTCCTGTCCCGCTAAACATTCACACCTCTTTTCCCTGTCCTCCCGCCTCCTCTCCGTCGATGCACCCGTCTTTCACTTAGCGGACTTCCTCTCCTCTTCCTCCCTCAATCCTCTTACTGTCCCCACGCACGCACGCACGCACGCACGCACGCACGCACGCACGCACGCACGCACACACACACACACACACGCACCCCCTTAGCCCCCCTTCCTCCCTTTCCCTCCTCACACAACCTCTCTCTATTAATTCAGTTTTCCTTGCTCTCTCTCTCTGTCTCTCTCTGTGTCCATCTCTCCCCTCCAGTCTGACTGCCTTTCTGGGTCCCTGGCGCGTCAATCCCTGCTGCCGATGGCTTTAAATAACAGCCGTGAATTATTGAGCGTATTTATTCAAACAACATTAATTATAAAATACACGCCTTCCCGACGGCCCAACACACTCGCATCCGAGAGAGAGAGAGAAGAATGGCTGGAGAGAATAGACGCGGCTCTGTAAAACTGTGTGTGTGTGTGTGTGTGTGTGTGTGTGTGTGTGTGTGTGTGTGTGTGTGTGTGTGTGTGTTAAGAGAAAAGGCTGTGAAAGACAGAGATACTGAGACACAGAGAAAGAGAGATGGAGACAGAGAGAAGGAAGGAATAAAGGTTGTGGTTTTGTGGCTGGGGTGGGAACGGGGGGTCAGTCAGAGGGAGGAAGAGGAGAGGGGAAAAGCGGTGTAGAAGCTGGGGGTGGGTGGGGGTAGGGGGGTAAGAAGGGGGTAGGAAATTGGTCTGGCTAGCGGAACAGCTTTTCACCCCCCACCCCACACGCACCCCTCTCCTCTCCTCCACTCCCTCTCTCTGCTTTGTATTCTGCGGAGATGACAGGAGTGTAGGGGGGGGCTTTATTGCTCCGAGTTGGTATCGATCGGGGCCCCACCGAGGGGGGACTCGGACCCCACGTGCACTGGAGGCCCCTTTTGCAGCGCCAACTGATCCCCCCGCCTTTACACACACACACACACACACACACACACACACACTCTCTGTCTCCCCCCTCACACAGGTCAGGTGTACAAAATGGAAACACATGAATTTCACACTACGTCAATGCTTTCTCTAGTCTCTTGTTTTCTCTCTCTCCTTGGAAAAAGAACATACAGTAACTGTGGGCACAAACACACACACACACACACACACACGTATCATATGTGCACGTACAGGTGTGAACATAAACACAAACACATCTGTAATATGTACATGTCATGCACAAACTCAAGACTCCACTTCTCCCCAAACAGCGAGGTCAAATTCCACAGCTCGCTCACACACACACAGACACAGACACAGACACAGACACAGACACAGACACAGACACAGACACAGACACAGACACAGACACAGACACACACACACACACACACACACACACACACACACACACACACACACACACACACACACACACACACACACACACACACACACACACACACACAGCCGAGGAGATGCATCAGAAATCCCTCATCTGGGAGCGTGACCACTCTCAGTTCCACCAGGCCAGGGATCGCGGTGCTAAGGGCAGATTCACAATTTGGGGATAAGATGGGACGGGGATACGAGTTGGGAAGACCGCCCTGAGGGACCGCGGGCGGGGTGTGTGCTGTGGGGGATAGACAGAGGGATGAGAGTAAGGGGTCGGATGAAACATTTGGCCCCTCGTGCCCCCCTTGAGCCAGAATCAAGCATTCCTGAGGGGCAGAGAAGGTGGGTGGACTGGGGAGAGAGAGAGAGAGAGAGAGAGAGAGAGAGAGATAGGAGACAGAGAGAGAGACAGAGATGTGGCCTGGTCGCCTCCAGTTAACAAACTCCATTTTGTTGAGGTGGGCTGAACGAATTGGCGTTGGAGCCATGGAAAGAGGGATAGAGAGATGGGTGGATGGACAGACAGACGGAGGGAGGGAGAGGTAGACAGGGTCGGGGGCTCAAGGCCATACTGCTGCTATACTGACCCCCTCCCCTCTCTCTTTCTCTCTCTCTCTCTCTAGCTTCACTCTTTCGTTCCGGAGTGGCTGTTATCTCTCTATTTTTACACTCCTTCCATCAACCGACCGCCCAGTGTCCACTTATGTTCACTCACCAAATGACACATGGGCTCGCAGTCAAGCGCACGCACGTGCACGCACTCATACAGTATATACGTGTGCATGATTTATCTATCTGCACTGTATATCTAGTTTCATGGATACAGGAAGAGTGAACACCTAAACATTGTGGGCACATTAATGTTAATTGGCAGTTTTATTTTTTTTTACACACACACACGCACACGCACACGCACACACACACACACACACACACACACACACACACACACACCCCCCCCCAGGGTCACAGTAAAATTATCGCACCCAAAAGTACCCTTAAACTTATTCTTTATGACCAAAATGACTGGCTATCCAACAAGTCTGGTAGTAATTTTTCAGCATGTTTAAATTCCCATTTTATGGGAGTCCCACTACATCACCAGTTACGGCAGAAACCATCCTGTAGAGTCACCAACACAGATTTGCTGTCTGATAAAGATTTATTTTATTGATTATTCATTTAAATGCAATTTGATATCCAATTGGACTTTAGATTAAATAAAATGCTGTGAAATTTAACTCTACTTTACAAAACTCTTTGCATACTGGTGATGTTTTGTGTGTTGAATAGTGTATGTTTTCTTTTAATACCGGTATTAGCCATAAATAATCCTCTGTAAATTTGACAATTTGTAACTCTGAGAGGGTACAAATGAGATTCCACTTGTGTTGAATCGACATTCATTTTAACAGCACACTATTATGTTTGTGGAAAATCTGTAATATTCATTATGAATGAATAATTGTTTTCCATTTCTGTCACCTACAATAGCACGTATCATACTATAACGCCGTTTGTCAGGGTGAAAACATTTTCAATAAATATTACATCTGAATAAATTGTGCATGACCAAGATAATCTGACACATTTAATTACGGGGGTTGTGGTACCGATTAAAAATGAGCAACACACACAAGCTGACAGCTTAAAAAGAATACGAGAACACACACGCACACGCACACACACACACACACACACACACATTTGTGTGTGCGTGTGCTTGTGTGTGTGTGTGTGTGTGTGTGTGTGTGTGTGTGTGTGTGTGTGTGTGCACGAGCGCGTGTGTCAGAGTCTATGGTTTGTATCCAACTATCCATAGGGGGTAAGACTACTGTATAGAATAATGGCCAATCTAATGGTGAGGCCTATCTGTTGGCGGGTGAGAAGAGACGTGTGCACAGTAAAACTCCTCAGTCAATTGATCTCCGAGGGGGTACAAATGGAACCAAAAGGACCTCTGGATTTTATAGGATTGTATAGCCGTGTACATGGGTTTCTATTCAACAAACATCGAAACTATACAAACAGACCATAATAATCAGGGTGAGAATTGTGTGCGTGTGACGTGTGTCCGTGAGACGAAAGTTAAAGCAAAAATCATTACAAACGACGAGTAGTACCATCATCAGCAGCAGTACATCATCATGTGTATCTGTGAGTTGGAGAGAGAGAATGCGTGCATACAGTATGTGCGCGTGTGTGTGTATGTGCGTGTGTCTTATTCACTATAGATGAAGATATTTTGCTACATGTTGGACCTGCACACACCTCTAAGACCACAGGCTCTCTCGCACACGCACGCGCTCACACACACTCACATTCGCTATCTAGCTGACCGACCTACCGCCATTTCACACCACTGACCAGTACAAATTGGATAAGGGTCCATTCTCTCTGCACCAGCACACACACACACACACACACACACACACACACACACACACACACACAGTCACACACACACACACACACACCTCTCTCAAAATGGCTGAAAAGCAGCCCACAGTCTCTCTCTATTAAATGGCAGGTAAGTTATAGAAAACAGAGGGAAGGAAAAGAGAAGAGACAGTAGCTTCCTCTGGAAAAAAAACAACAACTAACAAACATACAGAAAAGAAAAAGGCATTGGGGTGCCTTGAATAAATTCATGGTCACGTGCAAAAACAAATTATATAATTATATACAAACCGGTATATATTATTTTCCAGAGCACAAAAGGAAAAAAAATGAAATTAAAAGGTGAAGCTGAGCATGAAATCTCCTGTAATGTCCTAAATGCATTCCACATCTTGTCTCCTCAATAGCAGAATCCGCTTTCTTTAAAAACCCTGTATTGATTGTTGCCTTTTCTGTGCATTGTGATGTCTTAACCTTGTTAAGAGTCCACACATCTGTAATAATGCACTTTATCACTAAAACGGTGTGTGGCGCGCACACGCGTGTGTGGAGAGGGGGGGGGGGGGGGGCTCCAATGGAGTAGAGGCCCGTTTTGTCGTGTGCATTATGTACTATAGCCCCATGGCAGGGCCAACATGTGTGCCTTTCTTCTTCTTTTTTTTTAAGATATTTTTTTGCGGCTTACGCCTTTTATTGATTTTTGAAGGGACAGACAGTAGGCTGACAGGAAACGGGAGAGAGATGGGGGGATGACATGCAGTAAAGGCCGTGTCGGGTCCGGGAGTCGAACCCGCGGCACACTGCGACTGGATTACCAGTCCGGTGCCCAGACCGTTACGCTACGGCCTGGGCATGTGTGTCTTTCCTCTTACACTCTAGAATGAAATGAATGGCTAATTTGGACGTACGTAGGCCTACTACAGTATCCTGCACCAAAAACATCCGATCTACAAACTCATGTCATGTCATGTTCCGAGCATGTAAAGCTGCTATTTTCGTAGAATGGGACACCATCATACAGACCAGAGGACACTGTATTATCACACACACACACACACACGAGATGCGAGGTTACTCCGTGGTGAGAAATAATACAAGAGAATGACAGCTTGGCACGCACGACAGATCGCAGCCTTGTAACTAACTTGTTACAGTTTTATTTTTTGTAGAAGAGGCAAACTAATATTGTTTATGCCGTTTGCTTTGATTGAATAATTGATTGAACACGCGTGTACGACTGTACGTTGTACTATGATTTGATTGGGTGTGTACTTTCAAATAAAGTGCTAGTGTTGATTATCGTGTATTAATCTAATTATAGTAAACAAATACTATACTATATTATACAAAAAATTATAAACGTGAAGGGAAAAGAGACCTTTTTACAGTACAATAATATTTCATGTTTACACATGTAAATAAATTATACAATCAACACAAACACTTTATCAAAGCAAAACGGCATAAACAATATTAGTTTGCCTCTTCTACAAAAATAAAACGTACAAGTTACAGACAGTTCTCTTGTATCATACCGTACCATGGAGTAACCTCGCATCAGCATAGACTATCCAGCAGAGCTATATCCACCTCGGAGGACAGTCAAGACGGGCAGTGTCGGTATAGGCCAATCAGAGGCAGGCGGGGCGTTATCAATTACCATATCTATGGTTACCATGCCTATGCTCGGACGCAAACTAGATTCACGCTTTACACTCACAAACAAAGCCACATGGCCTGGTGTGTGTTTACATTTGCAGGCGGGGAGGGAGCACAAGGCGATATCTCACGGCAATCGATGAACAAGGGAACGAGAGTGGAGGTGGAGTGGGGGGGGGGGGGGGGGAGAAAAATCGGTAAGGAAAACAGGTTATCTCCTGTCATGAATAGGGGGATTCCCATGGCGGAAGGAAAGCAAGGAAGGTGGAAAGAGAGGGATGGAAAGAGAGAAATATCTGGGAAGGGAGGGAGGGGGCCAAATAAGGGAAAAGACCCGGGCGGATTCATTGAGAGAGAGAGAGAGAGAGGGGGAAAAAACAGCGTTTGGCATGAAGAGAAAGCAGACAATTATCTCTATTGATTAAAGCCAGGCAGACAGTACAGGCAAGATAGAAAACTATGGCTGGATCAATAGACAGAGGGAGAGGGGGGGAGAGAGAGAGAGAGAGAGAGAGAGAGAGAGAGAGAGAGAGAGAGAGAGAGAGAGAGAGAGATGTGGCGCAGGGAAGGCATGCGGGAAAGAATGGAGAGTTAAGTTGAAGGCAGTTGGCTCCTCAAAGTTTGATACGGAGATGAAATGGAAGAGCAATCGTAGAAGATGCGATCAGAGGGGGAGAGAGATTGCACATCATGAATGGTTAAAAAGAGAAGAAACAAGGGCACAAACGAGTGAAGGAGACACGATGGATTTAAGGTTTAGCTAATTCCCAGACCCATCCAGAGATCCTAGATCACATTAGCAAAAACAAAAATAAAACTATGAAGGTCAGAGCCGAGATATTAATATTCATTAACGATAGTGAAGACTCACGAAAACGGAAACCAGGGTACAGAAATGATAGACAAATGGATGAATTTACAAGCAATGGACAGATGGATCAACGCACCGACACACAGACAGACGTGTAGAACAAGAAAGCAATCAAATAAACAGACCATTCTGCTTATCTGCACCGGAGGAGACTTAAGGTGGAAAGCTAGATATGAGAGAGAGAGTCCAAACCAAAGTCCAAACTCATTGCAACTCAATGAGTTGCAAAGGTGTGGTTGACCTTAAAAACGGTTTCGGAAAAACCCCTGGTCCACCCCGGTAACAAGATATGCGGGGGCGGCGGTGGCTCAGGGGTAGAGTGCCTGGATGGTAACCGTAAGGTTGCCAGTTCGAACCCGGGCTCTCCCAGAGTTACTGTCGAAGTGTCCTTGAGCAAGACACTGAACCCCTAATTGCTCCCGATGTGCTAGTTGGTGCCTTGCATGGTTTCCGCTGCCATCGGTGTATGAATGTGTGTGTGAATGGGTGAATGTAATGCACAATCTCTGTAAATCTCTGTAAAGGCGCTATATAAATGCACCATTTACCATTTACCACATGCACGCACTACAGTGGGGGGAACCGCAACAGGCCAACAGCACAGCACACACACCAAGGCCCCCGCTCGATCACGATTGGCAGAAGGCCCCTCTTTATCCTGATTGGATGAAGGCTGGGCCACCTAGCCAAAAACTAAACCTAAGATTTTTTGATGAACCCAAGGGGTTAATGATCAATTAGCCTGACCTAAGCAGAGACATTTCTGGTCTAGAGGGGCGGGTCGCGCCTCAGAAATGCGCACACCCTGATTGGATCTCATCGATCTGTCCGTCACCCCCGGCCCCTCCTCTCCCCCCTAGTGCAGCGCTACGTCACATAATTTAGAGCGACGCCCACCCGGAAGGGTTGACTCCCACTTTTAGACTGGTTGAGCCCACGGCTTTTTCCAGGCTTTCATCTTTCGCGCAGACGAAATGAAAGCCTGGGTATCGAGGCTAATGATCAATCAATCGATATGTTCCGTCGTCGATCAATGGAACGAACATAGTATGCTTTACATTCCTATTTATATTGAAAGGTTTTAACGAGTAGCCCAACAAATGACTTGTTGTCTATCAATTACACACCCCATGAAATCTTGAATTCATGGAGTTTTTTGGGCTAATAATTAAATTCAGTCAACGAGTCTCCTACTCTTTGAGTCTCCTACCGCCGGTCATCAACGAGCCTCCTACTCTTTGAGTCTCCTACCGCCGGTCATCAACGAGTCTCCTACTCTTTGAGTCTCCTACCGCCGGTCATCAAATTATTGTCTTAGGAATGTGACAATCTCCATGAATTCAAGGCTTCAATCATTCAATGTAGTCATTTTTGGGTGAACTACTTTAAAAACTGTTTTTAATATTAATGTTATATTAAAATTCAAACTTCCAATCTCCTCATGGGCCACCATTGGTTGGGAATGGCTGGAATAAGGCTTAAAGTGAATAGCTGGAATAAGGCTTAAACAAAGTTGCTGAGGATGTGAAAATAAAAGAGTGAATTAAGAAGAGAGAGAGAGTGACAGAGAGGGTTGAGGAGAGGGGGGCAATCAGGACAGGTGTGTGGATGCTTGTTTATGACATCATCAACTAGTCCCCTCCCCGGGGAGCGGGTGCCTTGGAAACCGTCGCTAAGGGAACTGATAGGTCCAAGACAGCCGTGCGTGTGTGTGTTCTTAGGGATGGAAACTAATGAGGACTTAAAACACACACACACACACACACACACACACACACACACACACACACACACACACACACACACACACACACACACACACACACACACACACACACACACACACACACACACACACACACACACACACACACACACACAGTGGTCAGTTCAGTGTGTTTTAGCGGTATTCCATGGCAGAAAAAAGGAACATCTAAGTAGTGGCGTGGGAGTTTTATTTTCACTTTCCACATAACTGAAAATATTTCTATTTAACAAAGTAAAACATACACGGTTTGTTAACCACTTAAAGGGGAATACCACTCATTTTCAACATTTAACTATGTCATTAATATACCTCAAAGAGTACACCTTCCGTATGTCACAGACAGAGTTGGGAGGTAACGGATTACATGTAACGCCGTTACGTAATCAGACTAGTAAAAAAACGGTAACTGTAACGGCGGGGCTATCGCGCCGGTTCAGTCTCTATCCATCTTTATACGTCTAGTCTATGGTGTGGGTGTGTGTGTGTGTGTGTGCGTGCACGTGCGTCCGCCCGCCCACCCGTATGCCTGCGTGTCTGTGATAACTTAGTGTTAAAGTGCCACTTTTTGCCTTTTGTGTGAACACGTGTCCACTGTCTAGCTGAATTGGACTGTATTTTAACATGAATCATAATGGTGGTACTGCTTGTTGTAAAAAGGCAACCACTGATTTAACCATTATTTCTGTAGTCCTTTTCTTAATTTCACAGGCTCAACATTCTTGTCTGGTTATCAATGGTATAAAACGTGTTTTATCTGATTAAATAGAGTTTTGCTTAAAAGTAATCCAAAAGTAACTGAAAGTAACCCGTTACTTTTTAAATTCTGGTACTCTGATTACGTTACTGACTATACTAATAATAATAAGCAGACTTGGCAACCTGACTGTAGAAAGTAACAGTACAGTAAAGAACCTGGGGGTTATTATTGATTCTGAATTGAATTTTAATTCACACATTAATCATGTTACCAAGATTGCCTTTTTTCACCTTAGAAATATTGCACGAATCAGAGCCTATTTGTCCTTGGACGATGCAAAAACGCTAATCCACGCCTTTGTTTTTTCTCGGCTTGACTACTGCAATGCGCTCTTGTCAGGACTGCCTAAGAAAACAACTGACAGACTACAACTTGTCCAAAATGCAGCAGCTAGAGTTGTAACTAGAACTAAGATGAGAGAACATATTACTCCAGTTTTGGCATCACTGCACTGGCTTCCTGTTGTTTTTAGGATTGATTTTAAAATTATTTTACTTGTCTATAAAGCTCTCAATGGTCTCGCACCTTCCTACCTACTTGACTGCCTGCCTAAATATGTCCCAAACCGGCCCCTAAGGTCCTCCACTGCTGGCCTGCTCGCTTTGCCTAAAAAAATGGCAACTAAAAAATACGGGGAAGCAGCTTTTTGCTTCTACGGGCCGTCGGCATGGAACAAGCTCACACTGTACCTTCGTCAGGCAGCCTCTGTAGACATTTTTAAAGCTCAGCTTAAGACACACCTCTACAACATTGCTTTTAAGTGATCTTTATTTTTTTATTTTTTTTATTCTGCTTGTTTTTAATGTCGTTGCCTTATTTTATCTGTTCTTATCTTTGTACCATTGCCCTATTATTTTAACTGCTTGCCTGTTTTAATGCTGTTTTGTTTTGCTTTTATTATCTTTTCTGCTCTGTAAAGCACTTTGAGCTACATTTATGTATGAAAGGTGCTATATAAATAAAGTTTATTATTATAATTTTTTTAGCAAGTAACTTGTAACTGTAGAGGATTACTTTTTAAAAGTAACCTTCCCAACCCTGGTCACAGATCACATAATACCCCAGCAATCAATTCTTCAATTCTAAGCAACACTATTTTCTTATTTCCACACAGCAGCTCTAAGGTATGACATAGTTCAATGTTGAGAATAAGTGGTATTCCTATTCTGACCGGGCACCCATTTTGGTGTTGGCATCATGTTATGCTTTAGCTATTTAAAAATAGCAGATCTACAAGCTCATATCACGCCACCGAGTGGCGCGATACGAGCTTGTAGGTCTGCTATTTTTTTTTTATCGAAGAACGACTGACATTTTTTGAATCTGATCTCAGGTCAGAATGGGTTAATCAGACCAGTGTGTGTCCAGTGGAAACCTCGTGTGAATCTGATCTCAGGTCAGAATGGGTTAACCCTCTAGATTGACGCTCAGTTGGCGCGGTGGTAAAGTACCGGCCCACTACCGGCAGGGTTGGAATCCACCATGGTGCACCGCCCTGAGACAAGCGTCTATGGGCGAGCACAATATGCCTGCGTGTTCAGGGATGAGGGAAGCCGGGGCTGGTATTGTGCTGAATATACGTTTTTATCCAATGGAAATATCATAAAATTCAGGGTCGGGGACTAGACTACAGTATGTGACATTCAAAGTTCTTTCTACACAACTGAGTCATGAAAAATGGGGGTTGTCTTGTAATCAAGAGTCGTCTTATATTCGGCATAAATACGGTATACGGGCTGGTGGTGGCGCCACCTGTCAGCAGGGAGTGGTGCTGGGCAGGAGGACGATGACGGAGGCTCTACGTCCGTCCTCCCGGTGGGGGCTCCTCACTGGCAGGTGAGCCAATAGGATACAACAGCAGTCACAACACAAGGAATGGGAAGGAATGAATTGGCATGAAGACTAAATTGGAGCGTAAAAGGTGTTTAAAAAAAAAGAAAAAGGAAAAAAAAAGAAAGTAACATTTACATTTAGTGAACTGACCTGAGTGAGTTGGACCTCTACCTTTCCAACTACACCAAAATGTCTTTGCCAAAAATAAACAATCTACAAGCTCACAATGTACCGTGTTGTGACGCATCGTGAGCATATAGATCTGCCATTTTGGCTGTTAAATGATCACCCCAGAAAAAGGATGCTTAATACATCTCTTTCTCTCTCGTTCTGTGGTGGGGGGGGGGGGGGGGGGGGGGGGGTCTTGTCCGTGGTCAGTAGGGGTTTGTTGTGAGTGCTACAGGGGAGTCCTTCTGGGTAGAAATGGCTCTTAAATGGCTCTCAAAGTCACACTTCCTTTTTATCGGTGCCCTGGCCTGATGCCAGCTAGTTTCAACTGTGTGTGCGTGTGCGTGCAAAATGGAGAGGCAAAGTGTACGCATTCGTGCGAGTGCATGTGTTCAGATGGGGTGTGTGTGTGTGGGGGGGGGGGGGGGGGGATATGCGCGTGCATGTGTGAGTGCAGCTGATTGCTTTGTTGATTATCCAGAATGGCCCCGGCCTACACCTCTTCTGTAAGAGCTTTTTAACAGGTGCTGCTAGGGATGCAGAGAGAGAGAGAGAGAGAAAAAAAACACCTCGATTACTACCCAGCGATGTTAGTGTTTATGCATTATCACCATCACTCTTTGTACCCGTGGCTGAGCTGCAATTTGTGTATCAAAGGTCCCACACAAAACAGTTGTTGTTTTTTTAGTATTATTATTACAGTTTATGGCAGTCATCTGGGGCTTTTTATATCCCTCTTTCACTACCACAGTGTTGATATCACCGACAGACAGAAACCACATCTTTACAACTGGTGTGTTATCAGTTTTTGAACTTGGATCAGAATGACATTTCAAAATGTTTGCAAGGCACTCGGTCTCCCCCTCGGCGTTGCCACTGCCTGCCTTCATAAAACACCAACGACAGCGACAAAACTAAACATTAAATAAAAATGACTGCTGTAGGACTGCTGTAGGTCAGATTTGCCACCTGAAACTGTCATTTAGCGTGTGTCCTCGATATAGTAATGAGTCGTAACATTGTGGTCAATATCTTAAGTTGTTCCGTTATGATTTTTGTATCAATGTCTAGCACGTATGAGAGAGAGAGAGAGAGAGATAACGTGTTGGCTGCTGTCGCTCAGAGTCTCTCTCTCTCTCTCTATCTCTTGGTCGTCCTCAAACAAGCCCTCCATCGCCGCATCCAGTCATCCCGGTTCTCCATACATCTGGCCAGCTTATTGGTGCTTTTATTAAAATAAAATGTCAGCCGATTACCAAGCCGTTTGGTTTGTTAAGAATTTTCATGTTGTCATGTCATGTCACGGTAAAACTGTGGGTTTTCTTATTCAAAATACTTTGTGTGTCTCCAGGTGCTAATAAAATATACTGCCCCAAACTTGCACATGATTTCTTGCAGTGGAGGCATGGCATGGCTTGGACCAATGTGACGGCGACAATGACGTACGATCCAGTGGCCAATGCAGTGTCTCTGCATACGTACGTCTATGTTAGCAGTATTCAACTGGCGGCGTGCAGGCCAAATGCAGGGCGCCGGCGCCCCCTGGGAAAAATGTTTTAGGGCTAATGAAAGTTACAGGTATGGTGTGAAATAAAGTGTGATATTACAATAATGACATAAATCATATTCAAAGGTAGCATACACCTGTATAGACATATCCTGCTCATTATTGTGCACAAATGGATTATATATATACACGAAATGCTTTTTGAGAACCCATAACTTTCCTGTGCGGCCCACGCTAATATGGTTTCTGCCTCGGGTTTGAGTAAATGGTGCGCTGTGACTGGCCAGTCGCTGTGATTGACAGCTTACACCTAAACCTAACCCTAACCTTAACCTCAGTAAAACTATACCTAAACCTAACCCTAACCCTAACCTCAGTAAAACTATACCTAAACCTAACCCTAACCTTAACCTCAGTAAAACTATACCTAAACCTAACCTCAGTAAACTATACCTAAACATAACCTCAGTAAAACTAATGCAGTGGCTGGGGGGTGTTTCCAAGAACCAGAATCCGCGGAAGAAACACTTTTAGCGCGGCCCACACACAATCATTGTACGGTTGTGGCCCCCGGCCTAATCTAGCTGAATACCCCTGGTGGTCTATGACTGCAACTACAGTAGATACAAACATAACTACAGGGGTTAGCCAACTCCCTTTCTCTGATTTCACTCTCCTTCCATCCAACCACACACACACAGAAACAGAAACAGACAAATGCGCGGGCACACACAGAAACAGAAACAGACATGTGCGCGGGCACACACACACACGTAGAGAGAGGCTACATATGAGTGTCCTGAGAGAGTCATATTGAGTTAGGGATTTCATCCATAATGTGGGTGAATAATCCTCTCTCTCTTCAGCTGACATCGGCATGTTACACTGGACACCTCGCACACACGCACACACGCGCGCACACACACACACACACACACACACACACACACACACACACACACACACACCAGTGAACGTAAAACGTATCACTGGTGAAAAGCGAGCCTATAGTGTTATCCCAGATCGATTGAACAAAAGTCAATAGTTCCAATTATCCACACTACAGCATCCCTATTCTGGGCATGTCATGTCATGATAGGCGAATATTCAGCAAATATACTAGGCTAACATTCAGCGGAAATAGCCGATATACAAGCTCACAATGTAAGAGAGATTTGATGTAGGAGAAAAAGGAGGGTTAGTAAAAAGCAGGTAAAAGAGTAACGTTTGAGCAGACTAACATCACACACTTTCCCATTCAATGTAATAGATGAGCTGACAGCGTACCCCGCAGATATCTTGTCTCCGCATACAATAAATGCGTTGGCTGCGACCAGGGGACCCGTCTCTGAATGTGTGTATGGGACCCCCCCCCCCCTACTGACCGATGGAGTAATTGATAGAAAAAACAGCAACTTTGTCCGCCCGCTGAGCTATTCCACCGGCTGTCCCAGACGTTGAACATTCAGACATCTTTGCAACCATACAGTATCCCCATCTGCCTTCCTGCTGACAGAGAGTATCACCGTCTGCCTTCACACTGACGGCTGAATTATACAAAGTGAAATATTCCCAGACTTTGATGGGAGGAAAGGGGGGGGGGGGTGATAGCACGATAACTAACCCTATAACGCAATATCGCTCCTGACACGCCAAGTCCATCCCGCAAACGGCCAAATTCAATCTACTCAGGTTTCGTGCACCTCGGAAATTCGAAAATGCAAAACATGTATGCATGTTTAGAGCATGCATAAGCTGCACGTAGGTCTTGTGTGTGTGCGTGTGCATGTGTGTGTGTGTATGTATGTGTGTGTGTGTGTGTGTGTGTGTGTGTGTGTGTGTGTGTGTGTGTGTATGTATGTGCGTGCATGTGTGTGTCTGTGTGTGTGCAGAGGCAGGGGGTGTATTAGTATCCCTGTTGCCCTGCCTGTATGGGGCTGTGTGTGCATGGGGGGGGGGGGGGGGTGTATGTGAAGAATCACGCTTATGAAAAATAAATTTCAAAAAGCCAATATTACCTGGGTCTACGCCCGTGCTCCAGCCTTTGCATTTCAATGTGAGGCTCTGCCTCCATTATTTATGACGCTTTACACCTCAAAACCAGAGCCTTGCTCTATAGCCCCTCCCTTGGTCATCCCACTGTCTCTTGCATGCACACACACACACACACACACACACACACACACACACACACACAGTCCCTCCATCCATGTCTCTCTTGCTCACTCACTGTCTCTCTCTCTCTCTCCCATTCTCTTTCATTCGGTTTCCTCCTCTCTCTCCCTTTCCTCTCCCTCTCTCACTGCCCCTTGTTCAGTATCTTGCATTCCTTCTATAAGAGCATATACGTATGATATCCGTCGTGCACACACACACACACACACACACACACTCCGTCTGTCCTGCCATCCATGCCTCTCTTTCTCGTTCCCTCCATTTCTCAGGCCTATATCCCCATAGTAACCAGTATGTTCTCTGACATGTATACACAAGTGCATACAAAGACACAGAGAGAGAGA
Source organism: Protomyctophum parallelum (assembly GCF_964188405.1). Classification (NCBI taxonomy): domain Eukaryota; kingdom Metazoa; phylum Chordata; class Actinopteri; order Myctophiformes; family Myctophidae; genus Protomyctophum; species Protomyctophum parallelum. Next base: position 41,534,458 of record NC_139697.1, on the reverse strand, counting down.
GAGAGAGAGAGAGAGAGAGAGAGAGAGAGAGAGAGAGAGAGAGAATGGTATGCCAACTTGGGGACCTAGAGACACTACTGCAGTAGAGCGGATGTATGCACACGAACAGTGTGATCCCACTGTACCTTGACTGTCTGTCTGTCTGTCTGTCTGTCTTGACATGCTATTCAGTGTGTTAAGAAGTGCTCTCATTTCTTACTTGAAAAAGTATCAATACCCTATTGTAGAAATAGTCTGTTACAAGTACAATAGTTCGGTACTCAAATTTGCTCTGAGTAAAGTACTAAAGTATTGGCGACGAAATATACTGTACTTAAAAAGTAGTTATTACGCAGAAGGTCCCATTTCACAAGTTTACAAATGTGTAACATTTTTTAAAGGCTCTTGTAGAAATTGCTAAATTGATAATACTAGTAAAAATACATCGAAATGGCATCTTAAAGGACAACTTTAGTTGTTTTTTTTTCAACCAAGGTTCATGTTTTATGTTGTTATTAGACAAAGTAAAAGGTGAGTGTTAATTTCGCTTCATTTGCTGCTTTCTTTCGTTTTAGCGATTTTGGGCATTCGAACATGGGGCTATACCGCTATATACGTCTTTTTTTACAAAATGTAAAATGTAATATTACACACAAGATCACGGGATCTACTGAATGTGAAGGTAGAGGTACTAGGGGGATGCCATACTGTGTGTCGTACACTCAATATGTCAGTTTGTCACATTCAATAGATCCCGTGATCTTTTGTGGCCAGATATCATTTCTTGGGGTCTAGTAGGACTATAGTAAATAATAAAAAAATAAATCACCATATTTCTTTGTAAATACAATCACACCCGTGTGAAGTGAGTGGTGAAACTCCGTGTGGGGGTCCCCGGGGGGTCCGCGGAAGCTCCAGACCCACAGGAACGTGGCCAGGGTGCTGGCCCGGTTCCGGCGAGCTGCCCCGCGTCCGAAACGGTCGAGAAATGACAGTTACCGTGTGGGGGACCCTGGAACATCCAGACCCCCAGGAATGCGGCGAGGGGGCCGGGCCGTTTCCGGCAAGCCGCCCCGTGTCCGAACTGGTTGAGAAATGGTGAAAACCAACCAATCTGTTTTCGTGCTCTGACAGACCCAGGGACAGACCCAGGGACACACATAGCTGTGTAATGGAGTGGTTGCACCACTCAAAAAACTGGTCAAACATTGGCCAAATTGTCAAATTATTAAGAAATAGGCTACCGATATGCAGCTTTTATTTTTCCAAGCACTCAACATGCTCACAACAGGAAAAGTTATACAATACAGCACGCAATTCAAATACACAGACAAAGAAAAAGTTTAAAAAGAATGATGTGCCATACAAGGGCCTTAAGATAGCAACAAAAAAAACAGCAGCATTTTAATAAAGTGAAAAGGCAATTTCTACTTTGGTTCAAAGCGAGCAATTTGTACGACCAGGTGTCATATCTTTCCAGATGTGAACCAAAAGGTATTTATATTCACTAATATCTTGCCTACAATATGACCACCTTGCGAGTGAAATCGCTTGCTGAAAATACCACTTCAATATACTAGATATACGGTCGCTCTCTGAAAGTAGATTGTTTTTTGTTGTACACCCCCCCCCCCCCCCCCCCACACACACACACACACTCCAAGAAACAAGTAAGCACATGTATTTGACAGCTTTTATTTGTGTGAAATCACATTTCACAGAAGAATGCTCCCAAGTTTGAATGCCCCCCCCCCTCCCCTTTGAGCCAGCTAGTTGTAGAATTAAAGAGAGTGCAAATGGAACGTTCACAAATGGAATAAACTACTTCAGAACATGTTGTTTCAGTATTGTTGGCAGTGCTTTGCCAAAAACGTTTTCAGACACGACAAAGTGGTTCAAGAGGAGAGGTTGTCTGGGCTCTGGCACACTTCTACAAGGTTGGACTCTCAATCCGTTTCCATTCACTCAATTCAAAATGTAACACAAATCTTCTCTTCTGGGGGGTCCCTGGGCACAAAACATGTTCAGATGGGGGTCTGCGGCCAAGTGCATATCATTATGGGGGTCCTTGGCACGAAACAGTTTGAGAACTAAGAAGGCATGCCGCATTTGTAGAATCACTCAGGCCTTAAAGAGAGAGTGCCACAATTGTTGTATTTTTCCAGTTTTTCATGTGTCTATGAGGTGACAGTACTTCATTAGACACCCTGGAGTCGTTTTTATGTGCAATGGTGTATTAACTTTGTATTTAGGGTTTCTTCCTGGAGGCTGAACCCTTGACAGTCAAACGTGCCAATGAAATAAACAGTAATATAGTGACATCACACTATCAGCCCCGCCCCTAACCCCTCCCCCTTTATCATACAACTTAAAAGATGGCACTCCATCTTTAACGGTTAAAGGACCACTTCACCACTTTTCAACCTATCTTATCATATAATTGGTCCTCACTAATGTTCATGATAAAATACCACCATTTTTATCTTCTCAGTCGGTGTCTCATGGGAGGGCTGTGGGCAGTTCAGAACCCGTCCACCAGTGACATCATCAATCCAAGCTAACAGAAACTGGAGGCTTTCTACTCCTTTCTATCTCACGATAATACAAATCTAAATATTTAAAATAAAATGAAATTCTTAGTTTAAAAAAATCTGACAGACAGGAGTAGAAAAAATGTGGTATTTTATCATGAACATTAGTGAGGACCAATGAAATGCAGATAGATTGAGAAGTGGTGATTTGGTGATTTGGTAGCAGCCCCGGAACACCAGTTATATATACACTGTATATATTTGTGTCCCCCAAGTTCAACAACATTAGCAACGTTCTTCATGGCATGGTAAATGAGCTGCGTGCGGAGCGGACAGCAACATCTGCCAGACATTATCCAAATGATCCACAGTGGATGATACAGGCTTGGGGAGGGGTGTCCGTTACAATGAGAGTGGGCCAACACATCCATCAGGCGAGCCGTGTGTGCATACATACGTGTGCTCCTGTGCAACCCTCGGACAAAAGGCCTGCTGCTATACTGGCCAACAGTGCCGCTGGTCAGACTTAATGAACCCTACCCTACCCCCCAAGCACCACACACACACACACACACGCACAACCCATCCCCCACCAGTCTCCTCCTCTCTCTGACTCTACGCTGGCCTGCAGTAGCTGTGTCACTGATTCTCTCGACAACCCCCCCCCCCCCACACACACACACACACACACACACACACACCTCCCCGAGTTCCCCCACCCCCTCTCCCCCTCCTCCTTGTGGCCTGCAACCACTGGTGTCCACAGTTCACCTCATCCATAGTAGACAGTATTGATTTTCAGCAAGGAAAATAAAAAAGGCCATGAATTTTAATGCCCCGCTGTCTGTCGGTCTGTCCCCCCCACACACACACTCCCCTCCCAGCGTGTGCACACACGCACATGCACACACACACACATACACCCCTCCCAGTGTGCGCGCGTACACACACACACACACACACACACACACACACACACACACACACACACCTCTTCCGTCTCTCATTCTCAGAACCCTTCCTCACCTTTTCTGTCTCTTCATTCTCTGAGTTATCTCCCCCCTCTCTCTCTCCCCCTCTCTCTCTCCCCCTCTCCCCCTCTCTCTCTCTCTCTCTCTCTCCCTCTCTCTGTGCCTCTTGTCCTTTTCCGTTCCGTCTGTTCTGTGAGCGGTTCTCCCTCTCTCTGTTCTCTCTCTCTCTCTCTCCTTTGACCCACCACAACCACGCTATTCTCTGTTCTCTCTCTCACTCCTCTGACCCACCACAACCACGCTATTCTCTGTTCTCTCACTCCTTTGACCCACCACAACCACGCTATTCTTCCCTCTCTCTTTTTGTCGTGTTTTTCCTGGGGGAAGGATGGGTGGTGGTGCGGGGGCCAGATTTCATTTGATGGTGTGGGGTTGGGTTATCTACAGTTTCCTCACTCATATCATCCTTGTTAACTGGTGTGTGAGTGAGTGTGAGTGTGAGTGTGTGTGAGAGAGAGGGAGAGAGAGAGAGAGAGAGAGAGAGAGAGAGGAGAGAGAGAGAGAGAGAGAGCGAGAGAGAGAGAGAGAGGGAGAGACCTTGGTGGCAGTGTGGGTTTAAGACTTGCTCCGACATTTGGACAAGAAATAAAACCATTGTTTCCCTGCAACATTCCCAACACATTAACAACCTCTAATGGATGCGATTTTGCCATTTATATTTCTGTTGAATCGACCGTGAAAGCGTTTCATTTTTATTTTCCATTAACGTTTCCTGCTTTGTTGCTCTCGTGCACAGCTGAGCAGGATCTCAATTTAAAGCCAGCTAGTGTTCCTGGATTTGTCTTTACTTCATTGTTATTTTCTTCCATGACCTACTAATCAACAAAATGTATTCACTGCTTATTAGCCAATCAACAGGGTGTCATAAAAATGTGTCTCCTTGGTCAAATGTTTCCCTTACTGTAGGTTTTTCCCTTTTTACTTCCTTTATATGATGATTTCATGGGTTTTTTAATAGAAGTGTATGTTTGTACGTCTCTAAATATTCTGATTAATTGAAAATGGTGGACCCTGTTGTAAACAAGTGAAATGCTTAATCATGGTGTCGTCCACAGTAATATGCAGTAATGTACCCATTCTGCATATTGTAAAATACAAATTTCAATCAATCAAAAATAATCCTTGTTTAAATGATCCCTGCCTGGTGATATGGAGGAAGTTGGGGAAAGTAAAACCATGAATGTTTAATAGAATTTTATAGACAACAATATTTTACAAGAGGCTATAATGAACTCGCTCACCGGCGCACATTGTTTCTTTTCTGTATTTTGAGCACATTTCTGAAACTGGCATGGACTTTTGGATGTAATTTGATCAGCGTGTTAGGGTAAAACCACGGTATAGCAGTTGAAATGCTGACAGGTTTTTATTTGTGAAGTACAGAGTGGTTTGTCTGCTTGGAACATAGTGATTTTCCCACTCAGGAAGAAAACATGGCAATTGCCATCAATGGCAGGCTGTCATGGTTGTCAGCCGCCAAGTACCCATCATCCCTCTGGTCAGGAAGATAATGTGCAACCATTTTTCTAAAGCCTTTTCTGGGAAAGGAGAAAATAATTCTTATTTTCTCAATGGACTGTGTATTTTTGAAATTATAAAAAAAAAGGCTTATAAATTTTCAGAGGGCGGAGAGAATGGAGAAAGACAGACGGAAAACAGAAATGACCGTGTCAACTTTGGATTTTAGTACAGCAAAATCTTTTTTTTGTTTTGTCTTTCGTTTTGTTTGATTCCCTCGGCTTGACAGCGCAGATGTGTGCCGTGTTGCTTCTCCCAAATTAAAAGCTTCTTACACAAGCTCAATCTTTGGCACATCTCATTAAAAACGGTCCAAATGTCTGTTCTTTCCCAACGGCCAATCACACACAGAAGAACCCCAACAGTTCCAGAGGGAGAACGGCGGTTCCCAACCTGTTCTGGATCAGTGGGCCCACTTCAATATCTCTAAAGCGTTTGTGGCCCACCCATCCGACCACACATCTGCCCCCCTATCTGACCACCTATCTGACCACCCATCTGACCTCCCATCTGACCCCCCATCTGACCCCCCGTCTGACCTTAAAACGACAGCCTAATGATAGTTCCGAGTAGTTAACCCAAAACCTTACTCATTTTATCAATTACACATCCCATGAAGCCTTGAATTTCTTTTAGTTTACGTCGCATTCCTGAGCCAATAATTTGATCAGCTCTACAAACTCTCGTAGCTTGTAGATCTGCTATTTTCCCAATATGTATCTGTGGAACCGACAAACTAAATGGAATGCCTCAACTCTTACAACTCCATGGTTTTGTCAGCGTATGGGGGGGTCCCAGTTTAAATATGATTATTAATTTTTTAGGTAGGTTGAGGTTTAAAGGTTGAGAACCACTGGAGTAGAGGACTGCACAGACAGCGGTATAAACGTCGCTGACGGGCAAAAACATTATATCTCCATAAATCAACTTTGTATGTTTTTCATACATTAATGCTCTACTTCATACTATATGACAGTGTTGAGCAAAAGTAGCTACAATATATATAAGCTCACGCACACGCACAATTAATGATTGGAATTGACATTACCAGCTAGTTAGCACTAGTATAACTCTTCCGTGGTAAATAATATATATTCTATATGCCTACTGTGTGTATCCAACCTTCAGACCTGGGACGTTGAGTATTGGTTTGCTGTCTTTCATACAAGCCGTCTCTAAGCCATTATCACGAAGGAATGCCACAAACACACTACAGCAGCTGGTCTAATGTTGGTGGATGTGGTGGTGGGGAGGGAAGGAAAAGTATTGTTTTCCCACTTAATATATCCTTGGACCTTGTGAAGCAGCGCATCTCCTCCAAGAAATGTTACTTTGTCCGAGGAAACAAAGATGAATGTTTTTCCTTCCCTCGAAAATGTTTCTATGAGGAATGTTTTATTTATTTATTATTAGTACTGTTATTATTCAGCTGGAGTGGTTTATAATTGGACGTTTTCTGTTGACTAGCACAATGGCGTGTTGGACAATAGTTTGTTGAAAGCCATTATTGGAGGAGATCCTACAGTATATTGCATTCATTCACTGTCAATGGAGGCAACGTGATGGTTCAAATGTTGAAGGACGTGTGTCTGTGCATGGGTGTTGCTGTGTGTGTGTGTGTGTGTGTGTGTGTGTGTGTGTGTGTGTGTGTGTGTGTGTGTGTGTGTGTGTGTGTGTGTGTGTGTGTGTGTGTGTGTGCATCTGCCTTTAGTGGAAACATTCCAAAGTGTTTTCGGGAATATGAATGCAGTTCTAAGAACTGGGACATGTTAATATTGAGCCATAAGCCGTGTCATCACTCCTACCATACACACAAAAAGAACAGAACATGGAACACAGCATGGCACAGAATAGAATCCAATAGAATATAGAATGCATGCACAAACACGATGAGATCATATTGAGCCATTGGAATACACCATCAGTCACACCAGTCAAGAGACTATAGGAGGCCCAGATTAACTTCTCTTTACTAACAACAGACAATACATGAGGGAAATGAGCCAATACTTTTAACTCAAATCTTTGCTTCCCTGCACAAACAAAATATTTAGAGATGGGTCAATTTTGGGGGTCCTTGGCATGAAAATGCTTGAGCACCACTGATATACGCAACATAGGTTTTTCATAAAACTGTTTGGATTTCAAAGACATATGTAGAATCGACCTCAGGGTTTTAATGGTTAAAAGGCACCTTCTCAGTGACGGTGCATTTGAATACAAGGAGCCTCCCAAATCCATCTAATCCACTCAGCCACTCAATGTCAAGTCCACGTCTGTCCGTCCGTCTGGCTAGCTTGGCCCCAGCCCCTCCCACTCTGACCCTGACCCTGACACCCTCCCCCCAAAACCGCCAACACCCAGGTTGTCAATAAAGGGGGAAGGAAGTGAGCGTTATAGCTTAGTGATGCTTCTTGACATTAAAATGCACTACATTTGAAGCACATGAACTCTAGCATCCCTATTCTGGAACATGAAAATAGCCACATCTACAAGCTCACAACACATTGTGTTGTGACGTGTTACAGCACATTGTGAACTTATGCCTAGGTCATATGCAACATATGCAAACAATATTATGAATATTAGTACAATATTATTATGAAACTACAACTTGTTAAAATAGACGTTAAGCTAGGCACAAGAGCTAAGAAGAGGAGAGAGAATTTGGAAGATAAATATATAAATTCGAACCAAATGACCAAATTAAGTATAAAAAGATAGTCGTTAACAAAAAATACCATGTTTATATTAATACCTATAGCTATATCGATACACAACTCAACATTTGTGCTGAAAAGGAGCACAGATGTGAGCAATAGCCAACAGTAGGCCTATATATCTCAAACATTTCCATCTAAATCTCGATGAAATAAATTGAACAATGAAATCATCTCAACACATCGGCAGATGCCTTTTTTTTCTTTACTGGTGTTCATACATTTTTTTGTAATTTAATTGAATGATTCTTCAGCTTTTTAACGCAAGATGAAATCACTAAGATGGATCATTTTGGCCGTGTGTGTCTGACCCCCAGTGCATGACCCTCAGCCCATCCCCCCCCCCCCCCCAAAAAAAACTGGCCTCCCAAATCCCCTCCCTGGCCTCTCACACCAGCAGCCCAGCGGTCCGTAGCCCTATACCTACTATATGATAACAACCCCCCCCCCTCCCCCACGCCCCCCCTCCCCCCCACGCCTGGCTGGCTGGCTGACCTGGGTTGACCTGACCTGCCCCGGTTTGGCCCGGGACTTGAACTTGAGACGTGACAACAGACCGGGCCAGGCGTGGACAGATGATGGCCAAGAATGGAGGGGTGACGGCTCGCTTGCATATGAATCGCAGGGGCAACGGGAAGGCGAGGGGACCGGCGCAGAGGGTTTTAGGGGGGTAAAGGCTAAAGGTCAACCCCCCCAAACATCTCGGTTCCCGCTCACACACACACACCCCTAACTGACGAGCAGACAAAGGAGGGTGAGGGGGATTTTTAAGGGGGGGGGGGGGGGGGGGTTAGGGGCTGCAGCCACGGGGTGCACGGACCTCAAACCCGCCACCCTCTGTGAAAGACACATAAATACACACGCGCGCGCAAAACGCACACATATGCAGGCCAGGCAGATGCGCTATTCAAACACACTTGCACTTATAAGCAGCAGCTGAGAGAAGAAAAAAAAAACATGCACACACACCAGCAGCACACTTGGGACACACACATACTTTATATCCACACACACTTTGACACGTAGACGCCCACACACACTTAAAGGCCATTTCATCTTAAGAAACGCACACGCTCGTGCCTCAACTCGCGCGTCAGTGAGCAGCAGCACGTTCCGGACATTTGTGTTAATATTTTATCGTGGTTCAAATGCTAACATTTGTGCGCAGTGTGACACTGTGGAAAGAGAGGCAGCACTTTATACCCGTGTGCACCCAGGAGACATCCATACGGTCAACATCATTATCAGGCCACATACAATATTCACCAAGCACCTCATTAACACATTGCAGCTAGAACAAGTAACACATCTGAAACGCATTAGATACGAGTCACAGAATATAAAACAATTTAAATGGGTCCATTCTCCAGGTTTTCAGATCAGTGGGTTTTATAGATTTTGCCACCTAAAGGCTGCAAGTCATTTTGAGCCCTTTTTAAGGTTTGTAACATTCACAATTATGATTTAGATTAATGTTTCAACTGTTAACTCGCACAATATAGCAAATATAATTGAATTCAATATTATTGAATATTGAATTCATTCACATATTTTTTTTTAATTACCAACGTTTGATTAAAAGGGTTATAAATCTGTTGTGAGGGTTTACCTTGACTAGTAATGTTTACATGACTGACTGCCTGACTGAGTGACTCTCCCTGTAAGCATCCATCCAACCATGTTCTTTGACCCTGACAAGACGGTAAAAGAACACAACATGCATGCCTGCGTGCGTGCGTGCGTGTGTGTGTGTGTGCATGTGCGTGTGTGTGCAAGCGCGTGCGTACGGTCATCACTGATCCCACAGTGCCTCAGGCGGACATGGCTAAATGTACCTCGCTCAGTCAGCTAGACACTGACATCGGTCGAGTGTGTGTGTGTGTGTGTGTGTGTGTGTGGTGTGTGGGGGGGGGACATTGATGGAGTATGTGTATTGTTTGTGTGTCCTGCATATGTACCTATGTGTACAGCCTTTGCTAATGGCTTGCTTGCATGACTTTGTGCTACTTCTATTTTTGTGTGTAAGTGCATTTGTGTTTACTGCGTATGCATGCATGTACAGTACAGGCTTGCTATAGGATGTGTGTCGACAGTGTATCTATATCTACTTCCATGTGTATATGCATGCATATGTCCCTGCATGCACATAGGTTTTTGTCCATTCTCAGTTACGTGTTTGACTGAAAAAGACATGCATTGAGATAGTGATAGCCCCAGCTTCCGTCGCCTTTAAGCCTTTGCGTTGCTGAGCGGCATTATGTTGTGCTACCACTGTGGCGAGGTAGAGAGAGGATAGAAGATCCGAAAATTGGGAAGGGGTGGGCTTCCACGGCCTCCTTGAAACCCCAGGAGAGAGGGGGAGAGAGGAGTGAGTGCCATGCCTAAATGCAGAATCTCCTTTAGCTGCTCATCCCCCCAAGGGACAGAGAAGCTGGGCCATTTTCTAGGAGGAGAGCCATGCCGCCAAGCGGACAGCGGATTTACCATATTCATACTCTTTTAGAGCCGAGGAGAGTGAGGAGGAGGAGGTGGTTGGGAGGAGAGAGGAGGATGTTCACCTGTCCCATTTCACTGCCATCGCAATGCTACGGCAGCGTGCGCTGTATTGGGCGCCCGCACGACCGACAAAGCTCCCTAGGGGAAACCATTAGGGAGACTCTGGCTCACTCTCACTAGTCCCCACATCTCTCCCTCTCTCCCTCTTTCACTGTCTAACCTTCCCATCCACACTGCTCATTTCTCTCTCTCTCTCTCTCTCTCTCTCTCTCTCGCTCTCTCTCTCTCTTCTTCCACCTCTCCCTCCCCTCTTCCGTATGAAGTATGGAGTCGCTCCATCTCGTTCATTCACCAGCAGCGCTAATAAGGCATAGAGGTTCAACCAAGGCCAGCGCTAAAAATCCTGACGATACGTGAAGACGAGGCAGGATTCAGAATGAGCGCTGGTGATGGGAGATGGTTAGATGGGGAGGGGCCGGTCGTGTAAATAGCTATTTCCAGAGGCCTTGATGAAAGATGTGGCCCACTGCTAAGAAGTAACGCTGCTGTATTTGCCGTTGCTGCCGACCGACTGCATGGAGCAAACCAACGCACAGATTCATATCAATGGGTTTGATTGAAGCCCCATGGAGAAGCTCGCCAGAGGACGCTTTGTCAGGGATGTCAAGCGTGTGTGTGTGTGTGTGTGTGTGTGTGCATGTGAGTGAGAAAGAGCAAGCAAGATAGGCAGTGTGTATGTGTACAGTACAGGCTCGTGGATTGGGATGTGTCAGGAGGTGTGTGTGTGTGTGTGTGTGTGTGTGCGTGTGTGCGCATTAGGGTGGTGCAGCAGTAGCAGCAGGCTAACAGATTCATAAGCAATATGAAGAGGTTAAAGTGACGAGCTCTGTCCTCCTCCCCACAGTGCAGGGGGAGAATGAGATTGAGGTGTGTGTGGGGGGAGGGGGGGAGCACGAGGGGGTGTAGTACAACAGATTAATTTCATTTCGGGACGCAGCACTCCTCCTGAAGGAAAAAAAAAAAAAAAAGTGGAGAAGATAATAAAAGAGGATTAAAAAGAAAGAGAGAGGGGAAGGGGGGTTGGGGGGGGGGGGTTAACGGCGATGAGGATGAAAGCTGGGCAGGGGCGAGCGAAGGAGAGAGAAGGGTTTTTTCCCTTTTTTTATCAGATGTAGTAAATGTGTGTGTACTGTATGTGGGAGAGATAGGAGTAGAGGCTCTTTAATGCGGTGCTGTGCTACTGGAGACTATTATGTGTTCAAAACTGCTCGTGAGCGCATCTGGCCCGCCGTGCTAAAGGGGCCGACGTGCCGTAACCTCACCGCACATCAAAGGCACTTTATGTCACTCTACTGTACTATACTGTACTGCTGTGACAGGACAATGTGGGGGAGAACATTTTACATAATGGTTTTTTTTCCCATTTTTGTCACCCACACTGGGTGACAAATTGTCTAATGTAGTCCTGGGCACTACACTCCCTCTGCCAACCTGGGGAGAGCAACGGACTGACCTATTGCTTCAGGGGAAGTTTCCCTGGTTGGACATAGCGTGTGGAAGGAACACTTTATTCCATCCTCGGCTGGCCAGGGGGAGGCAGTTTAGAGACCAGGATTACTGCATGTTTTTGTGAGGGTACTTACCCTCGGGGGACACGGGGAGAACATGCAAACTCCACACAGAAAGGCCCTTTGGCCAAAACCACCTAAGGTATGGGCACTGTTGATGCGGAGGAGAGAACACGCCCCCAGTGTACAGACTGTGCCACTGTGCCCCCGATGTGTCCAGTCTTATTACCAGATATACATTAACATAAAATCAAAAGATGAGCTCATTCATCTGTATACGTCAAAATGTTGCTCTTTCACTCAGCAGTGAGTGAAAGACTGCAGAATGCAGATGTTATGTATAGTTTCAAGTGGTGAAGTTTTCATAATGAAGCATGTTCAGCATGTTGACTGTTCTACCATTGGATCTGTCAGACACGGAGAGGCCTCAGCTGTGTATTCTGACCAAAACCCACCGCTAAAAGCCCCCTGAATCTGTACTCTGACGACAGCATATGCGGGTGAAAATGAGCGAGCGAGAGTAAGTGCATGAGTGTATTTGAAAGGGTGTGCGCGCGCGTGCGTGCGTGTGTGTGTGTGTGTGTGTGAGAGAGAGAAAGAGAGAGAGAGGAGTGGGTGGGGGGCATTTAGCAGGAGTAGAGAGGAGATTGAAGCGCCAGCCAAAGCACTCAGATTTATTAAAAAGGGGCCGGACCCCGGGCCCAGCTCGCTAGTTCTAGCTACCCCCCTTTACACCCTGCTTTTCTCTCCATCCTCCATTGTTGTCACTTTACTTCTGTCCCCCCTGCATACATACATTTCCTCCCCCTACCTCTCTCCCGCCCGCCTGCATGATATTATGTTCTTCAGAACCCCCCTCCCCACGCAGCCTGCACCACTGGACCCTCATAAGACAGGAGAGAGAGAGAGAAAGGACAGAGTGTCCCTGAGGTAAATGGGGACCCCCACCCCCTCCATCCCTCCTCTACTCCGTCATCCCCCTATCCTCCCCCTCCACTCATTCATTTCCATAACTCTCGTCCGCTAAATTAAATTGGGGACACACGCACACACACACACACTAATCTAAATCTCCACCCCAAAACAGCACTGACCACCAGATAAAAATAATAAGAGGTGGGGTGGATGTCGAGGGACAAAAGAGGTGGAATCCAATCTAGTTGGGGGAGCGCCTTTTTTATTATTGGCCGTTATTAGCTAAATGTATCGGCCGGTGGGAGGAACTAGTGAAACGCGCACAGATGCTCAAACGTGCACACGTGCAGTCAAACACACACACACACAGAGTTAGACGTGTGCACGGCACGCTCTCACGCACTCACACAGAGGTGAACGTGCGTGCAGTGCCAGAGACAATTGACAGGGCAATACAAAGGACACATCTTACTCTGTGTGGTTTATTCAATGTCAACCGTGTCGCCGTGCAGAAGTCCCCCAGGTGCCCCAAAGCGGGAAATGACATTTCAGCAGCGTGCATATACATGCAAACACGCGAGCAGGTAAACACAAACAACAGCGCAGGAGAAACCACCATCTAGTGTTACCCTCAGCCTCCTCAGGTGAGCGCACAGGGAGTTTTGCAAGTTTGCATGCAGCACGCATAGATAAGCTCCTCTGTGTATCATTTATCCGTTTGTAACATACACAAACTCACACACAAACACAAAGAACACATGACTGCTTTATTAACATTTCTTCAGCCATGTAAAAAAAAACTGAAAAGATTGCAGAAAGTGCACCCACCCACACACAAACACAAAAGTTGCATGAGTGTAGCTCTACTGTACACACACGTGCGCGCGTGCAGGAACCCTACTGTAGCAAAGCCCCCCCCCCCCCGTCTGTCTAATCTCTATAAATGTCCTATAGTGGTGAACAGGCAAAAGCTTTTGCCAAGGCTGCCCTGCTAACACTTAACATACTGTAGAAGGAGGGACATAAAATCACACACTCACTTCATTATGTTAAAGCCTCCTGTCAAGGAGGAGAAGAGCGGCCCCCTTTCTCTGGCTAAGAGACGTCGTGTCTATTCAGACGAGCAGGGACTCATTCATGGAGCCAAGCAGGGGACGGGACAAAAGAACACACACACACACACACACACACACACACACACACCTCTCCTAATACGGCTGAGCAGAAGCACTGAGACACACTCAAAAACACATACGTCGAAAGCGCATGCAGAAACACAGCAGGTCATCCATGCCCGCAAGCATGCATGCATGCATGCATGCGCGCAAACGTACCTTTTAACGTACACACGCGTGCACAAACATCTCTGAAGACATACATATATGTGTGTGCCGTCACGTGCACATGAAGGGACGTCAACATAATGTGCATGGCATGCTCGCATTAACAAAAACACACATCAGCCCAGCACATGTATCAGCAGAAAAAGGGCACCCCCCCCCCCATCTCACACACACACACACACACACACCTCCTATGTGTACAGTGTGAAATCTAATTATTCTGCTTAATTAGAAGGTGAGCAGCAGCCCTGACCTTAGATCAGCCACTAATCAGCTGAATAGCCCGCAGGCCTCCAGCCAGCACCCCCCCCCCCCCTCTTTCCTTTCCTTTCATTCCTTTCCTTTTTTTTCCCCCTTCCTCCTCCAGCCATTCAGTCACAGTGGCACGCGGGGGCCAAGGCGAGCGTGTCAGGGCGACTGGGGGGGTGGGTGGAGGGGTTGGGAGGGTGGTGGAGATGGATGGGATGGATGGAGAGATGTAGGAGAGCAAGGAGAATGTAGGGGAAGGAAGGAATGTGAGCTATGAGTCCATGTTGAATAGGCACAGGGTCCTTTATAGGCCCGGCTCAGAAAGGAAGGCTATTCGTTAGCTTGTTGGACAAAGGCCTGGGCCATGCTGAGTGCATTCGATTAGGAGAGTGTTTTTTTTATATTATACAGTGTGTGTGTGTGTGTATATATATATATATATATATATATATATACGGTCCATTTTCCAAGGCCATTGAGACAGCACACATTCGTCGTAAAGAGGTGTTGCACTCTGAAAATAGTCGATCTCACAGGCTCACGACGCAGTGCATCGCAACACGTTGTGAGCTTGTTGTACATAGGCTCTTTTCAGCTCACCACACCAGAGTGTGACAACATAAATCTGGCTTTAGTGAAACACAGTCAAGTATGAATGTGTAGCGACAGAACAACGTCACCTAGCATAAAGTTAGGTAAATAAGGTACAGTGTTCTGACCTCTGACACAATTAACAAACTTTGACAAAGGTTATGTACTCAATATACTGTGTGGACGTATGACTGTACAGGGCTCCAGACTAACTTTTTCACAGGTATCACGTGTGCCACCAAGCTTTTCAGTTGGTAGCGCCACCACAAATTAGGTAGAACCATATGTTTCTTTGTATAGCGTGGTATTAATAATAACCTTATCATGCAGCCCCCACATCGGGCGCCATTTATTTATGTAGCAGTTTCCACCATTAAAGGTTTAAATAATAAAAACCCCTACAATGGTCACTGTGTAAAAAACAGAAACCAACTGTACCTGGTTAATTTAAGATGATGTCTCCCTGTTTTGGGGGGTAATGGCACTCTAGCGCCTTTATTCTGAATATTCCTGGGCAAAGAAAGTGTACATATACCATCTATGTAAGCATGCAACAGACAGGCAACACAGACAATGAAATACATACTGTATGAAGATATTCGCTCCTACACATATGACACACACACACACTTTGATCATAAGGAAAGTAATTTCACGCTATTGTCATCGCCCGCTGTGACGATGCGAGTCCAAAATGGCCCCCCTCTTGTTTGACCGAATATGGTCACCTGAACTCTGCTTACCCTCCCCTCTCTGTCCGTCCATCCGTCCATCCTCCCAACCAGCCAGTGCTATCATTGTTACCGTGGAAACGTTCATAGGCCATTAGACACATATAGACAGAGAGACATCAAGGTAAACACTATTCTCTCTCTCTCTCTCTCTCTCTCTCCCCCGGATTATGTTTTCTGGTTCTTTTTCTCGTGCTCTCTCTCACTCGGCCTCTTTCTGCTCTCTCCCTCACCAACAGTCATCTTATCCTTGCGGTCTTGATGGTCACAAAGACCATTAAGAGCTAAATTGGCTGTACTCAGGGACACAGGGTGATATTTGACTGGGCAGGCTAACTGTGTGCATCTCGTCGTCTTTGTGTGCGTGTGATTGCCAATCTCGTCCATGTGTCTAGCTACGAGAAGCAGCCATTTGTGAGTGCATTTTCTGTATGGATGGATGTGTGTGTGTGTGTGTGTGTGTGTGTGCGCACGAGTACCAAGCATACTTAGTGAGTGCTTATTACAGGTGTGTGTGTGTGTGTGTGTGTGTGTGTGTGTGTGTGTGTGTGTGTGTGTGTGTGTGTGTGTGTGTTGTGCATGCGTGCATTACAAAAAACACCAGATTTCCAGATTAGCATGCGTGTGAGTGCTCATCTTACAGCACCTCTAAATTATAACTCCTTGGTTTAGCAGGGTTCATGATGTACAGTATGTATGAACATCTGTCGTTCCGTGGGACTGATTTCGTACACAATTTCGAGCATTACTTTAACCCTGAGAGTGTAAAAAATTACCCGTAAGGCCCATGCTGCATGAATAAATGGATAAACATTTTGTTCACTATAAGAGTTCACCGTATGTTTCACGTCCTACCTGCGATTTGAACCTGGGTGTCTTGTGTAAAAATATATAGATTTATTTGTCACACATTTTCACGACTTTTCAAAAGGAATAGCCAAAGTATAAAATAATAGTTGAAGTGGTTAAAATCTAAAATGACACAGATGCTTTCCCGGATTCAATTTGTTAACATATACTTTACTATAAACCTATACTCACTTAAACCCTATACACGTCGTTGATATACTTTGGTCCCCTCTGTTTGTCTTCTACCCAATTGCTTTCCCGAACATAGCTGATCTAAATGCTCACAGCACTCTGCACGTCACAATGCCATTTCCGCACAATATTCACCTATTTTCAACAAATGTTTGCCTATCATGACATCACGCCCATAGGGAGGGGCGCTATAGGGTTTATGTGGCTAAATGGCATTTGACTCATTAAAATAGTTTCTGGATTGCAGATATACTGTAAGTGAACACACGTGAAGTGAAACCGTCAGAGATAGAGTGGGCCTGCTGCGCTCCGAGGCCCGGACGAGGAGGTGGAAGGGGGTGTGAGAGTGAGGTGGCTTAATGCAATAAAGCATGTTGTATTGACATCTGTGTTGTGTCTATTGATTCCCCATTATGGCCCTAACAAACCCTCCTAGACGCTTTGTCATTGGCAATCACGTTAGCACCGGGACTCTGCGCTTGACGACACCTCCTCCCCTCACCTTTAAAAGAAACGATCCACGCGTGCGCACGTGCGGATACCGTTGGCGTGCATGCGCGGGCAGGTGTATATGAGGTATGAGCGTGTGCTCATGCAGCATGATAACATTCCTGCAGGATCAGCGGAAAGGAATGGGAAATATATGATACATGGCCATACACGAGCGCACACACACACACGCACTCCCGACATACACGCACACCCACATATGCATTTCACGTCACGTGCACAAAAACGACCCATACGAAAACACAACCAAGCCCATACACCCACACACACACAGTTGGAAGGAGAGTAGTCAATGCCGACCAATCAATAGCAGTGCAAGGTTAAGACCACTAACACAATGAACGAGCAGTGAATTCATACTGGTGGTGATAAAACACGCACGCCAGCGCGATCTATAATTGACCTCGACGTGCAATTATCGAGTCGTCTACCTGTCCGCCTAGGCCCCCTCGACCCTCCCTCCCGCCCTCATGCACAGGGCAGTTTGACATACAGAAATGTAGAGAAACGGAGAGCAGAGGGAAACGCACACACGACATATTTCTGTAGAAATGCTTCCTACAATTCACACACACACACACACACATTTCCTTGGATATGCACTTGCTTGCACGACTGTACACGCTCACGTCTACACGCTGGAAAACTCACGCACGTCATAAACACACATGTGAATGCAGACCCTTAGGTCTTTACAGACTGGACGCGATTTTCAGAAAAACGCTGCTAAGAAACTGCAGCTGCACACACACACACACACACACACACACACACACACACACACACACACACACACACACACCTCCACCCCCCAATTACTCCAGATATGTGGGCCTTTGCTCTGGCCTGTGTGCCTACTCTTGCCCAGGTACCACAGCCCCCTCCTGGGCACACAGAGGTGAGTAGCCAGGTTATGAGATGGAGGTAGTTATCGAGCTACACAGAGTAGCCTGTGTGTGTGTGTGTGTGTGTGTGTGTGTGTGTGTGTGTGTAAGCAAGCAAAACTAGCTTGAAGGCATTTTGCCTTGAACTTTGCAGTAAACTTTTCTCTGCACTGCAGAATAGACTACGCTTGAACACAATTTGATCTGATAGAACCAGAGTTCAAAAAAGAACAGAACAGAACACTAATAATGCACGATACAGAACAGCACGCCAAAGCACAGGTGGACATGACAAAATCCACCCCTCCCAAAATGGACACACAGCTCTTCCCAGTACGGATTTGACAGCATTGAGTTGCATGTGAGCCGCAGTATCTCAGGAGAACTTCACACAGCGGTGTACATTAAATGAAAAAAGCATTTAGATTTCCTTTGTTCAGGTGGGGACAGCACGGCATCCGAGAAGCAGTGGTTACAGGTCCCTGTATATAACCAACTGGTCAACACAGACAGAACACACGCACACACTCACACATGCCCACGCTTAAATCTCTAAGGCCGCCTATACAGAAGCACAAAGGCTCTGCTATCTACGGCATTGTGGTATAACCTTAGCCATAGTCTCAAGTATAAAGATAACTGCAAGAGTTTACAGAAGTTAATTTGCTTAGTCATTGTTGAGTCAAAACTCCGTAGTGGAGCTTTTGTTGGGCACCTTCCAAATTAGGTCAAAATCACACTCAAACTACACTTCCCAGAGTGCAGCAGCAAAATGGCCACTGCTCATTAGGAGCACCTGAAGAGGTTTAAAGGGGCATTCAAACATACAGAAACCAGAGAGACGCCAATGGTCTTAAATTAAATTGGTTAGGGTTTATGGTTTAACTACCATTTAAATTGGTTAAGGAACACATTAATTGTGAGTGTGTTAACCCTTCTGTGTCCACAGTGTTTTGGAAATTAATTAATTTGTGCTTAAATTATAACTTACAAAAGAATAAGACAATGTTAAAATAATTTACATTACTCTAAGAATTTAAAAGACTACTAAAAATGTGGACAACTAATGATTCACCATGTTATAGATTTAAAATGCCTAGTTGAAAAAGAGCTGATCTACAAGGTCAATGATCAGCAATTTTCCTTTCTTTATTCCATTAAAATGGTTAATTTGCTTAAAATTATTTTAATAAATGAGTGTTTAAAAGTCATTAAAATTAGACATTGAATTGCTTAAAATACATTTAATTGTTTAAAAAACATTTGCTTGTTTAAAATACTTTATTGCTTAAAAACAATTGTTGAAAGGAAAACATTTTAATGGAATATTATCATTTGTTGATTGGCAATGTTGTTAACCTTTTTGTTTTCTCTGTAAGGTTTACAACCTAACTAACCACATGATTAATGAACCAACCAATCAACAAAATGGAGCCAACAGTTCAAACGAATCAAAGTTATAAAATAAAAAGTTGGATTGATTTGGAAATCTTGAGTTGTCTCTCGTCCTTTGGAGTTGAACAGGAAATGAACTTGACAGTCATAAACATAAATAAGACTTAAGTACCCAAAAGGGGTTTAAAAACAATTGAACTGAACTAATCGAATAGAATCGGCCGCAGGTCGTAATGGGTTAAGGTGTTGCTGCAGATCCACTGGGGTCACCCTTGCTAAAAACATACTCATAGTATCATAATCAACAATCATTGAATTATAGCATGCACAAAATATACAGTGCGTTTCAATGTGAGCGAATAATAACCGACAACCTACTGGCAGTGAGAGTGGCGAAGCAGCTGTAGGAATGTGTGTCACACTAAGCTGGTCTAAGACCAGTAGTCTGGGAGCTGTAGTGTTAAGGAGTCCAGCCGACAAAACCCCCATAAGCCCTCATTTTAGATCCAGTGTAGAGCTGCTGTCTGCTAGCCTATGCGCTTTAGACAAACTCTCCATCATCTCTCTCTCTCTCCTGCTCTCCTGTGAACCTCGCTCGTCCCTTCGTAAACTTTTGACACCACAGGCCTTAGCTCCCTCCAAACGTAAATAGTACACACACACACACACACACACACACACACACACACACACACACACACACACACACACACACACACTCACTCTCTCCCCCCTGGCCTAACATCAGGGAGATGTGGGGAGAATTGTGGGTAACAGACTTAGCTAAACTGGCTTATGGGCCATGCCAAGCCACGCCAGGCAAATCCAATTGAAAAACCACCCCGTCCACAGGGGAGCCAGACGGCAGAGGAGGAGAGAGACAGAGGTGAGAGAGAGACCGAGAGTTTGTTTCTTCGAATAAGCATTTTTGTGAACACTTCAGAGATGAGAGGGAGACACACACAGATGGATGGACAGACAGACAGACAGACAGACAGACAGACAGACAGGAAGTGTGTAACTTTTTAATATTGTTGCTGTTGGGCAGAAACCTTTGTTATTGTTTGTATTTGTTTGCTTGTTGAAAAATGTATGCACTATTTTATACTGTCGTATGACAGTGTCTCACTCTCAAATATAGCAAATATCGCTGATCTACAAGCTCATAAGGCATCAAATACAGCTTGTACATCTGCATCTGAAATGGTTCATCTATAAAGACACTGCCCAAAACAGGGAAGTCAGGTTGAAAGTGGTTAAGACCGTCTATTGGTTTTTGTGAATATTTAACAAATGAAAACTCTTAAAAAGAGGGACTTATACGAAATAATAACCAAATTTGATTATTTTTTTTAATTCCTGAAAAGTAACGGATCCTGAAAATGAATTGGCAGAATTGAGTTTTGGACATGCAAAGCCCCCCCCCCCCCCCCCCCCCACCCCCAGCAACAATATATACTCTGAGCTTATCGAGAAAGACAGAATTCTGTTATATAGAGAGAGAGAGAGAGAGAGAGATAGAGCAACAGAGAAAGGGAAAGTGAGAGGAGAGACGGTCAGACGGACAGACGGGGGAGATTACAGTGTTGTGTACGGTGCACACTAGTCTTTCAGTGTTTTTACTCCTCCTCCTCTCCCCGGGGACACGGGATGAAAGACGAAGGAGAGGAGGAGGAGAGCAGGGGGGGGGGGGGAGTTGGGGGGGTGGTTACGTTCACCCCTCTCTCCCGTTTACCTGTCTCGTGTGTATTGACTGCTCATCACACAAACACGTTTATAGAGGGGGGGGAAATACAACTGCATTGATCACACACGCACGCATATGTGCACACCTTTTCTTCCGTGGGTATATACCTTTGGAATTGATTTAGCCTCCTCATACCTGAAGGTATAGCTCGGTTGGCCCCCAAAGAAATTTCTCCATAATAAAAAAATGTCCATGCCCAGAATACATGCATTTCATGCACAATTACGCACACGATTTTCTTTACAATCTCTTTCCTGCCATCCCCCAATTGACTTCACTTCACTCCACTTCCTCCTCCTTCAAATTTAATTCATTTAATGCCCTCATTATACCCACAGTTGCTCACTCAGTGGGTCTTTAGCTCATTCATTCAGTATTCACCTCTCCTTTTCACTCGTGTTATTGTCCCTCTCACTTTAATTTCTTTAACCCATTCTGAACGGGAACCCGTTTTGGTGTTGGCATCATGTCGTGCTTTACCTATTGAAAAATAGCAGATCTACAAGCTCATATCGCGCCACCGAGTGGCGCGATACGAGCTTGTAGGTCTGCTATTTTTTGAAAAATCGAAGAACGACTGACATTTTTTAGAATCTGATCTCAGGTCAGAATGGGGTTAATCAGACCAGTGTGTGTCCAGTGGAAACCTCGCATGAATCTGATCTCAGGTCAGAATGGGTTAATGACCTATACAGTACCACCACCCCCCCCCCCCCCCTCCTCTCGTCTCTCTGTCACTCACAGACAGTCAAGAGAGACCAGTGGTCATCCATGGCCCGTCAGGCCACCACCGGCGGCTCTCATTAAAATCTCAACCGTTTTTCCCCCGGTGACATGTACTTAAGGAGATGGCATGAGGTGCCACTGCACAGCGCAGCGTGAAGCCAGAGAGAGAGAGAGAGAGAGAGAGAGATGGTGCATATACTTAGGCCATCTGTCATTTGAAATTTCCGCTTGAGTGGAGGCAACGATGGGGACGGGACTATATATGCTGTATACTATAGGCACCTTCCAATCCTATACACATTTCTTTTTTAATTATGTTAATTATATACAACTTTTTGGTTCTTGAAATAAATGTTTTGTAAAGCAGTCCAGTCCAAGCAGTCCATATATTTAAACTAATCATGATTTACAGCTCAGTTTAAAACACGTTCTAGATCTATTATATAGTATCACAATGCCTGTACCGTGAATATCAAAGATTCATTATCACTGGCATTAGTATCAATTTACATCTTAATTTACATTATATCTCCTGAAAGGAGATATAAGGCAGTAAAGGCACATTTCCAACGATGTCAAATCAAAATGAGTAATATATATTCAAGGCAAAAAATGTCCCATGCACCAGATGCACTCTCCTGTCATTTTCTTTCTCTCTGTCAGCATTTGGTCTATTTCAACAACAGCTGCTATACTAAGAAGTTGTCACAAACGCAGAACTCACACAGGTTGTTGGAAATATAAGAACCGCACAATTTACTGTAGCCTTTACTGCCCCCTCTTTACGCATAAATTATGCAATTGAATTGTGTGAATTATTGTCTACTGTCCTTTGCAGGAGGCGAGTGAATTCCAATGAACCAAACTTCTATACTTAAAAATACAAAATAATAATAATAATCACACCCATGTGAAGTGAGGGGTGCTCTTATCATCATGTCATCATACATGATCTCATTCTGACCAATCACAATTTGCGCCCTCACTTTTGTCTTCAATGTTTCTGTTTACACACTTGCCTGGTTTTGCTCTATTCTGTACCAAAAATAAATCTACAAGCAAGCAGTGGGCTTAGCTCTGCTATTTTTGGCTAATGTCTCCCTGCATGGGGTTCAAGTTCAAGTGGTTCAAAACAAAATAGTTGGCAGTTTGCCACTGAGTTTGCACCTCAGTCACCTGCATCTCAAAGTTCCCCCAATCCATCCATCCGCCAGCCACCGTCTCTCTCTCTCTCTCTCTACCCCTCTTTGCCCTATACGTGGCTTGAGCCAGAAATCGATCCGTGGGATCGATGAATGACCATGAATATTCTTCTTCCCTATAGCCGGCGACGAGACGCGAGCGGGGAGAGACACGGGCTGGCTGGGCACAGACAGAGACAGACGGAGCGGAGGAGTGCAGACAGATGGGCTGATGGTCGAGATGGATGGATTGCAACAATGAATGGAAGACAGAATGATAACGAGAAGCTCGGAGATGGATGCTAATGAGCTAAATTTTACGCGCCTCCGTTCGTTGTTGGTTCATTTGGTGGCGATTTGCTTGGGGATTTCAGTTTGGGAATATTTTTAATATCTTTTGTAGGCTATATATCAAGATAAAGTAGATAGTTCATATTATGGGATTGTATGTGTGTTTCCCCCTCACCATTGTGAGAGGAGCGGGGATGTGCATGAGCACGTTGGCAGGTGCAGCCAGCCACTGACAATAATAGGCAGCTTTTAATACTTGTTTTGATTATTTTTTTTCCTTCTCTGAAGCAAGTGTTGCTGAAAGAGTTGTGACCAAATTAAATATGTCTCAAATTTCTTTTTTTTTTTTTTTGTCTTTTCATTTCATTTGTTATGTTTTTGCAGACTGGGGGGAATGGTGGTGGACGTTAAACAGTAAACGGTGTTACTCTTACCGGAGCTGGAGCGTGGAGCCAGCGGGGACTTGAGTCTCCAGGCGCTGAAGTCGGAAGCTGTTCTCTGAAAGACGAACGGCACCGGCAGGGGGACAAACATGGTCCGCTGTCGTGCGGGGGGGACGTTTAGTTATAGTCGCACTTTTCTTCTTGTCTCGCCCGTCGTCCCTCCGTCGTTCTGGGCCTTTCTTGGTGTGTTCTCCAGCTTAGAAAATAAGTCGACGAGGTTGGTTGGTGAATGGTGATAAGACTTGACTTTTGGTTTTGCTGTTGTTGTTTTTTTGGAGGGTGGTGTCGATTCGAACCTCTCCCAACATTCACATGTTTTTTTTGTGTTTTGGTTTTTGTGCAAAGGTCCTTGTTTGTTCCCACGTCGCTTCTTTAAGTCAACTAGTCCTCACTTTAGAAGAAGACAACACACACACACACACACACACACACAGACCGATAGGCAGGGGTCACAGCGGCAGATATTGCCCTTCGTAGTCAGTAAAGATCTAGTATTTATCCACACAACACGCCGTGGTGGATCTCCCTCCCAGAACGCTGGGACGTGTTCGGTGGACCAGCTCCGCTTCAGCCGCTCTCCATGTCTCGTCACAGACAGGTGTGCGTAATGGTCGCGGGCTGCTCCTCTTGTTGTAGCCTATACTGCCTCGGTCGGCTTGGTTCCGCTTTGGGTTTTTTAGGCTTGTAAAATATTAAATGTTTCTTCTCGTCTTCGCTCTCACGAGGGGGGAAAGTGTGTTTTTTCCCTCTCTCTCTCTCTCTCTCTCTCTCACACACACACACACACACACAATGCTGTCCGGTGGGGAGAAAAAACTGTCTGGATAGTTCGTTGTTTCTTTTTTTGGTTCTATTTAGGATTTGGTTTATTAGCTATAGCTGGTCTGGCTACATATGTCAGTCGGCTCGCGATAACACACGCGCACGCAAAGCAGCCTCTGTGCGGTAGCATTATTTCAATAAAAACACTAAATATTGAAATAATCAAATAATAAAGTATAAGGCTACGCAGGCACCTCCTGTCCTGTCTGGCGTTCGCTCCTCCTCCAATTTCTCCACCGGCTGCCGCTAATTAAATAATCAAAATAAATACATAAACAAATAAATAGATACGTCAATAAATAGCCTACACCTAGGCTATTCTCTACCAATAAATAAATAAATAAATAAATAACCGAAAAATAAAGAACGCAACACGATACCCGTTGTTTTTACGCGGTTGTGTCTTTTCTTTGGCTCGGCTCCGCCATCCGGCTGTTTTTGTGTGTGTATGTGTCTGTCTGTGTGTGTGCGTGGTATGTCTCTCTACGTTCCCCCCGTTTAATTTGGGAACCTCGGTGGCTTTGCTCCGACGCTGCGCAGCCTGAAAGCGCTCTGACGGGCTGAACGGAGCAGAGGAGAGGCAAGAGGTTCCTGGCTGCACCCTCCTCCCCCTTTTTCACTCTCACTACAGCTACCCCTCTCACTATAGACCCCCCCTCCCTCTCCCCTCTGTTCTGCTCCCCGATTCCTTTTCCAGTGAAGGAAGAAGTAGGTATAGCCTATACTCTTTTATTTTGTTTTTTACTTAAGTAAAAGTATTAATACTAAGATGAGGAAAGGAGATCCTATAGGAGAAGATGATGAGGTGGATGAGGTGAGAGAGGAGAGGCAGGTGTCTGGATGGACTATAGTGACCATGGAAGATATACAGGGAACAGAAATAAACAGATGATCCGCTGTGGGCGACCCTCACTGATGATGGGAATTAGCCGAAAGAAAGAAGTACCACAATGTAGATTATGATAAGTAAAAGTAGCCCATGGACAGTGATTCTCAAACAGTGGCCTGGGGACCACTGTCCATTGAAGGGATTCCAGGGTGGTCCCCATCCAAATAGATCTTTACCTCTTGCATAAAATGAAACCACATACAGGATGGAATTGTGGACAAAATCTTATCAAACGATAACAAATTATTCTAAGTTTTAGCTAAATCTCATCAAATGGTGGTCCGTGGTGGCTCAAATGCTGAATAAACAATTAACAATAATTAATAACCTTGATATGAAAAAGGTTGAAACCCTGCACTGCTGGGTACCTACTGCAGGGTATTCAGTAAAAAGTACAAAAGGCTTATTGGCATAAATATATATGGTGCCAAATATATGCCTACTCGTCATTATGCAAAATGTCCCATTTTACAAGCTCTCAAAATGTAGACCTATAATGAAAATATTTTGTGCAAATTAGGTCCGAACATCACACCATACGTGTACTTAGTTACCGGTACTTTCCAGCACAGCACACCCCCGAGCCAGGTCCCTCTCCTCCCTCTCTCTCTCTCTTTCTTTAGCCTAATCCAGTACAAGACCGGGCAAGATCCAGCCGATTGATCTTTTGATTACCTCGTTATAATGAGGCCAATAATCACGTCAGCACAACCCCTGAATCGATTGATCCCCCCCCCACCCCAACATGCGTGGACACGCACGCGTATTCAGACTGGAGAACCTTTGATCTATATTTCAGCAGGTGGATTTCTCTCTCTCTCGCTCTCTCTCTCTCTCTCTCTCTCTCTCTCACACACACACACACACACACACACACACACACACACACACACACACACACACACAGCTCTGGATTTACGTAGGTCCATTGGCTCACGCAAGGTCACACCAGCTGGCTCCAACTATAATGTTGTATTTTATTTCATTTTTTTACAACAGCGTGAGTAGACTAATCAAAACCTCGGAGTCTCCCGTCGTAAATTAGTACAGATTTGGTCATCAAAACAGCATGGGCACTTATGCGTAAAATGTGCGTAAAGGGCAATTTGATTACTGCAGGTGTTTATCATGTCGTTTGATTGTGAAGTTTCAGACGTGTGTGTGTGTGTGTGTGTGTGTGTGTGTGTGTGTGTGTGTGTGTGTGTGTGTGTGTGTTTGTTTGTGTGCGTGTGACTGTGTGCGTGCGTGTGTGTGTGTGTGTGTGTGTGTGTGTGTGTGTCCTCTCCGTCCCCTGCCCTGTCCCAGTCCACTGTATTGCCTAGCTGTCAAATAGAACGCCACAATCCGTGCTACGCACTTACACTCCAGATTATTGCCAACATAGATTTTTTAAATAGAAAAATCTATACGCTAAACATCGCAGTCAATACGAGAAAATCGAAGGCGCCGTACGTGTGTGTGTGCGCCTGAACCCCGCCGCCCCTCCCCTTCTCTCGTCCTCTCGTCGCCGCTCTCACACACTCCGAGGTGGGACTGCACTGTTAATGAGTTATCGATCAATTATGGGCCCCTCATATCTTGAAAGGCTGCGGGCTTCGTGCCAACGCTAATGACTGCAGGCTATAGAGGCTATGGTGCGGTGTGTGCATGTGTGTGTGTGTGTGTGTGTGTGTGTGTGTGTGTGTGTGTGTGTGTGTGTGTGTGTGTGTGTGTGTGTGTGTGTGCGCGCGCGTGTGTATAAGAGAGAGGGGGATATAAGGACATCTCGTATAGATAAAACATCACAACATAGGTCTTCTTTATAACGGGCCTAACACACCCAGTGATGATGCTATACTGCGACACTGTATACTTTGTCCTCCAATATACACTCGCACTGTTATGGTTTAGGCCGTTCATACGCTTCAACGCTTGTACAGAGAGGGACACACCGTCACGTACGTCACGTAAAAATGGAGGATCGCGCGTGCGCGCGCTCACACTCACACACACGTTCGCCCGCGCCATCTCTCCCCCCCCCCCCCCCCCATTTGACAGATGACATCCGCGTGTCCACAACGACCCCCGAGGAGGTATAGGGGAGGGGGTTCACGGAGAGAGACGTAGAGAGAAGAAGCGACCGGTTGTCCCTCACGAACCCCCCTTTGTCGGATAGAGGACTGAGAAGCCTCGTTCCAAACTCCTTCCAGACAAAAGCAATTATTTCTTGTAGAATATAGTGTGTTCTGCGCGTTTCATCGTCCTATACTACCATGCAGGAGGAGGACAGGGAAGGAAAGGTGCGTCCTGTGAGATGATGGCGTATATATAGGCCTATATACAACCTAATAATTTATGCTCCGTCGTCGGGCCGAGAGAATATTGTATAGGTCTTATAGGCGCGCAACATCGTTGTGCGAAGAAGTGTTAAGTGGTGCATGGGATGATGGGCCCCATTGATTGATTGATTGTCCGATTTAATACTTTATTAGCAGTTTGAAAACAGTAGCCTATACAGCTAGTCTAATTTAAACTCGTATGTATTTGATCGATTCTGACATTTTAAAGGTATATTCAGTGATTTCACTTAATTCAAATATCACTTATTTTTTTGTTTTGTTGTGATAATCCTCCCTACTATAGAGTGTGCTGGCCATATAAGGAGTTCCTCCCTGTCCCCAGTTAACCCCTGGGGGTCAAAAAACCTTAGGTTTCGTTTTTGACTCTCTATCCTGATTGGACGAAAGGCTGGGTCCCACAGCCAAAAACGAAACCTACGGTTTTTTGAGTGAAATCACTGAATATACCTTTAAATCTACGAGAGTAGGCTAGTGAGTACTGAGTAGGGATGTCCCGATCACGTTTCTTTGCTCCCAAACCGATTCTGATCATTTGATTTTGAGTGATTTTCCCCGATCCGATAGGCCTATTTATATTTTTGAGGGGCCCCTCTATCTATTATATATTAGAGAACTTGTACCCAACACATGGCAAGAAACCCAAAGCCACAACAGCTACGTCGCTATTGCAACACCCACAACACCATCTTACACACTACACCCACACACACTCACACGGCAGTGACGTCACACACTTACCTTCGCAGTGTGCGGGACCTATCTCCTCCTATCGCGCCCAACGCCAACACTCGACACCACCCGCCAAAAAATGATCATTGCAGGGCCTCACCACCCGAACCCACCTCACCCCTGCCCACTTTGACAGGCTGGGATGGCTTAGGGTCGTCGACAGAGTACAGCATCTTGCAATGGGTCTGGTCCACAAGATTCGATACACCACCAAGATACCCATGTACCTGTCTAAATACTTCCTTAATGTAAACGAAGTCCACACCCACAACACCAGAGGGAGTGCAACAAACCATGTACAACCCAGATTTGGCACAAACAAGGGACTAAATTATTTTCGCTCCTATGCCACCAAAATGTGGAACGCCCTACCAACAGTCATTAAGACATGTGAATCCCTTGACTCCTTCAAAACCGCTCTCAAAGGGCACCTACGGATGGCTGCAATTCGAAACTGGCCTCTGTAAAATCTGAATCCCGAAGCACCCACACCCCCGGAACACTGTTGCCCTTTCACCACGCTAAATTCGCCAGGTCTATGCAAGTGAGCACAAATTACATGTGCATGAGAAAATTCATTCACAAGCCCACAAATGCCATTCATATGCCATTCAACACACACTACGACTCGCTTACAATTCGCAAACCTGGCAACACTGCCCTGTCTTCTAATAGGCCCACACTAGCTCTCAGAATCTCATTCTGATCTCCCGCAGGAGAAGAGAAACGAGGAAGGGGAGAGGAATTGTAGCCTCACGATTTTGCTTATTCCTTCTAAATCTCTGTATTTAAAATATCGCTCTCTCAGAGAATCTCTTAGTTACATCAACATTGTACTTTGTCAGTAGTTTGTTTGTGCCTACATATTACGATTATACGGAACGCTTTGGCTATTTTCGCCTGCCAGCCAACTGCCGAGTACACACGCCTGCACACACACGCACGCCTGGCTTGCACACACACACACGCACGCCTGGAAGCCACGATCTCTCTCTCGCCACGCCTCTCTCTCTCGCCACGCCCCACACACACACACACAGGCTATAAACGCACGGCGGCGCCGCGGCAGCGAGACAGGACGTTATAATCTTGAGTTTCATTAAAGGGACACTTCACCCTTTTTGCTAAAAAATATATGTTAATGACGTTTAGAAGCTTTAGAACACTTTCCTGGAGATCTTTATGTGTGTAATATGTGGTTTTAGATATTTTAGATTGTAGCAGTGAGCCTGTTGTCTCTGATGTCATGGACACTGGGCTCACTTCCTTCCTGGACTACATGTTGTCTCAGTAAGACAGCTCTCCCCCTATCCACAAGGAGGAGCAGTGCACCAAAGAATTATGGGAATTGTAGTCCAGGAAGGTATAGTGAGACCAGTGTCCATGACATCAGAGACAACAGGCTCACTGCTACAATCTAAAATAACTAAAACCACATATTACACACATAAATACCCCCAGGAAAGTGATCTAAAGCTTCTAAACGTAATTAACATATATATTTTTGCAAAAAGGGTGAAGTGTCCCTTTAAATAACTGTCTTTCTCCGCACGCGCACGTGCGCACACAACATTATTCAAGTGAAATGCGTAACGGCAATATTGGGCTAATATAGGCTACCAATACAGGACGTTATAATCTTAACTTTCATTAAATAACTGTCTTTCTCCACACACGCACGTGCGCACACAACATTATTCAAGTGAAATGCATAACGCCAATATAGAGCACCGAAGTCCTGACGTAACTCGCCCATCCCGACGATTCCCCTGGTTCGCGGAAGTAATTTCTCTATGGAGAATAACATGGGGTGATCTTAATATCGTCTACTATAAGCGTTGTGGTCCAAAAATAAACAAGCTGAATACAGACAATATCCAGTCTAATATCATGGTATTAATATGATATTGATATAGGGCTGTCCCGATCGGCCCCGATTTCCGATCACGTGTTCAGATTGGGAAAACCCTATAGGAGAACGTTCGGTGCCCTGCATGGTAGAGAGATGTGCCCTGCATGGTGGAGAGAGCGAAAGTTTTTATATTATATGAAGGACCAATTATATGAAGATAAAATAGGTTTAAAATTGGTGAATTTTTGATGTCCTTTAATGGTATGTCTGTGTGTGTGTGTGTGTGTGTGTGTGTGTGTGTGTGTGTGTGCGCGCGCGCGTGCGTGCATGTGTGTAAGAAACAGACAGAGAGGAGAGTCCATTGTTAAATGGCAGTGTCATGTTGACAAACGAGTTGGTTGAATTAAATTCTCCCTCATCAATAACAAAGAGGGGGGGGAATCAATACCAGCTTACAATTATATCACCACCGCCGTCCGCTCCACTGCTACCACACACACACACACACACACACACACACACACACACACACACACACACACACACACACACACACACACACACACATAGACGCTGGTCTTCACACAGACACAAAGAATCATTAGCTCACTATAACAGACCTAATGAATACAAAAATACTCACATGTGCAACATTGTGCACACACAACACATGCACACACACACACACACACACACACACACACACACACACACACACACACACACACACACACACACACACACACACACACACACACACACACACACACACACACACACACACACACACACACACACACACACACACACACACACAGCTTCCTCATTACCTATAACAACTAACAAACTGGCGGTGGCTTATTCAATGAAATCAAAGTACAATTTTGAGGTATTTTTACTTGAGTGTGTCCATTTTTCTATTCTTTATTCTACTCACCGCATCTCAAATAAGGCAAACATTGTAATTTTGACTCCACTATATCATTTGAAAACCTTAGCCAATGTACAAGCTCACAACATGATGCAACGTGGTGTTCTGAGAATACTGTAAGTATATTTTGCTATTTTGCTAAGTAAAATAAATCAGAGTACTTCTTCCACCACTGCCTCCGTTCCTCATTATTTCTTATCATCTGACAATTCATCAACATATCTCTCTCTCTCTCTCTCTCTCTCTCTCTCTCTCTCGACCCATCCTCTCGCAGGCGGACTAAGTGATCAGTGCTGACATATCGTCAATAGGCCAGCCTGGGCCCTGCCAATATTCCTCCTACATATCCATTATTACACTTACACACAAGCGTGGAAAAAGACGGACAGGCAAACAGTGGTAAAACACAGCCTTGTCAATACACCACCTAATGTGATCATCGCCCGATATACAGGCGGATCAATGTTCTTGCTTACAGCGTGTTAAAGCCTTGCCTGAGATCAATCGTGCAGTGTGAAAGTGTGAAAATTGTTTTTTGAATACGCCCCCATCCTCCTCCTTCTTGGCATAATTCTTATGCACTTTCCAACAAGCCTATTTTCTCTTATTTCACGCATTATTTTATGGTAACGCGGAAGATATGTTCCCCTTTGGGTGATATTTCACACCAGCTCTGCATCCTGTTTGATCCTGACTTGGTTGTAATGGATTTACGCAGACGCAGAGAGGGTCTATATACTATACAGCATGGAGAGACAGGGAGTCCAGAGAACAGGTCCATAAGCCTATATCACCATGTCCCTAATCTGATTTATATACATGGAAACACATGAAATATGGAATTATGCACACACACATGCGCACGCAGGCCTCCATTCCTTGCTTCAGAGAGGTCCAGATAGCTTAGCTTAGCACTAACAGCATCAAGGATCTCGGTAATGCCAATGACATGGTTGAGGCTATCCACTCCACACAGCCTAGGAGGGTGTGCGTGCATGCTTGCGTTCGCATGTGCATGTGTCGGTGTGCGTCTGTGTCCGCTGCAGATATGGGAGAGGTGGGAGACTTAAACATTGAGAGGATCAGCCCTGCTTTCAGAGACACCATGGCATGGGATCATGACGGTGTGTGTGCGTGCGTGCGTGCGTGCGTGCGCGGGGACAAAGGGCACAGTAAAAGAGTGATAATTTATCTCAAGGCACACTTATCTCAACGCTCTCAGAGTTCAGTTAACACTCAGGATTTTCGCAGAGCCTTTCTGTCAAAATCCCAGCATTGATGCATGTCAGCTATTTCCAAACTGCAATGGAACGTCGTTGCTGTCGGGCCATTTTTTTTATAAATTAATGGCCTATTTCGTCATACTACAAAAGTAGCAAAAGCATCTACCAGTACGAGCTTGCTTTTTTGATTTTCTTTTAAGTGAAATAAAATGTCTCTGTATAGGCTTTATGAATATTGACTTGAACCACTGTAAAGTATTAAGACGGGATCCATTGACACACTGGTCATACTTTCCATTTTCAGAAAAGTAACAGTTTTGGACATACAAGGTTTGAACCCGGTAGAGAGAGAATAAAAACACCAGAAACTAAATCATCTCCATTTCTGTTCTGTGGATCCTATAAATCTCTCCAATGCATTTGATTTATTTTCTCATTTGTTGGACACATTGTGACCACAACACCACAATGGCAATAGTCAAAGAAAATTAGTTTTTTTGGTGGTCGGTATGTTGCAGCCCTAGTATGGTTGTGCGCGTGTGCATGCCAGTGCATGTGTGTGAGTCCCTTGCGTTTCTGACACAAGAGCTCTATAATGACACTGACACACAATCAAGGTTCTCAAGGCTTTTTCATTTCAAGACACCTTTTTTCCTCTGTGTAACCCCCCCCCCCCCACACACACACACACACACACACACACACACACACACACACACACACACACACACACAAGCGTACGGAACACTTCACACATGCACAACCACTCAGCCACATAACACAGAATCCACACCCACCCAAGATGTGCTCCTTCCTTATTTTCCAAATCACATGAAATATAACAAAGTATACTGTAACAAACAAAACAAAACAAATATAAATAAGATAAAGGCACAATAAACTAACGGCATACAGTAACATCAAACACCCAACCACCATATAATATACACTCACACCATAAAACATCTTCTAACAGACAACCAACAAAACAAATGAAACATATAAACATCATCGACAAAAACCCCCCCCTTCCTCCCAGTCTCCCCATATTTCTTCCCAGCAGTCACAATTCTCTCTCTCTCTCTCTCTCTCTCTCTCCCCCCCTCTCCAGGGCAATAGGGCACATGGAAACATGCAGTAGTACAGGCACATACACAAACGCAAAGATCCAGGCACATGAATTCACTCACTCACTCACTCACTCACTCACTCTGGCAGATGCACGCAAACACACACTTTTTACTGTGTGCTACTCTGCTGTGTAGAGAGACTGCATGCAAGTGTGTGTGTGTGTGTGTGTGTGGATTTAGAAGCAGGGATCAATAAGAAATGTAGAAATCAATGCACTTAGTGGTGGGAAATCAATGGTCCTAATCGGGATGCCAATGGCACGAGTCAAAACAATTAAGACGGAAGAAAAATGTTTAACAACCCCACCCACCCCCTCCCTTCATCCTCATGCCCCCCCGCCCCCTCTCTGTCTCGCTCTCTCTCTCTCTCCCTCCTGCTTGCAGACTGAGTGACTGGGAAAAAGATATACAATGGGGATGGAAAAAGTGGCAGAGAAGCGCTGAGAGTCAGAGTTGCAGAGAGAGCAAAGGATGGCGGGAGAAAGGGATGGAAGATAAGAGAGAAGGAGAGAGAGAGAGAGAGAGAGAGAGGAGGGATCAGTGTGTGTGTGTGTGTGTGTGTGTGTGTGTGTGTGTGTGTGTGTGTGTGGGGGGGGGGGGTGGCAGGAGTTTAAGAAAATGCAGAGGAAACATGGAAGGCTTAGGTGTTCTGTTTGCCAGAGAGAAACTGGGGATTGCGTTACGGAATGCTAAGGCACCCACAGTATAAACTGTGTATACTGTATTACTGTATCTGGTATAGTGAGCGTGCGTCTCGCCCATGGCCTTTGCTGATATTTCACCCTGCAGGCCTGCACAGTAAAATCCTCAAATCCTTTCAAAAGAGTATAGCAGAAGAGAGGATGGGATGTTTTGAGCAGAAGGTGGGGAATGGAGGGGAATGGAGAGGGGAATTTCATAACAGTCATTTTGACAGCGGGCCATTTTGTTACCTTTGCAGAAAAAATGAAACCTCGCTCAAATTCAACCGGACACATCGTTGCGCAGTGCAGAGTGAACGCACTTGTGAATTTGCTATATAGCTTATTGTTCAGGAGCCTCCGTTCACTGCTGCTGACTCCAGGTGTTTAGGCTGCCACGACGCTGCCTGACAGAAATTAGCACACAGTTTAGAGGCAACGAGACTCAATCCATCTCAGTCTGTCCATTGCATCGCAGCAGGCTTGGGTGGTACA
>NC_139697.1:41326978-41494478 GCF_964188405.1 Protomyctophum parallelum | reverse complement strand
GCGGTTTTGGTGGTGGTGGTAGGCGGAGGTCAAGAGCCAAGGTCAGGTGATAATTCCCCAGAAAGCCAGGTAAGGGATGAAGGGATGAAGAGACAGAGGAGAGAGGGGAGAAGAGTGAAGGAACACTGCATGGATGGAGAGAGAGAGAGAGAGAGAGAGAGAGAGAGAGAGAAGGGTCTTGCTATAAGCATAAATATTGTTTATGGATAAAAAATTGCTTCCACTATTCAGGTTAATGTTTGAATGATTTAACAATGGAAACATGTTGTGTGCTGCACATTGATGCCTAATTTGTCAACTTACTCTCATTTCCTTTTGCCTTCCATTTGATCTTTCTCTTTCCAGTGACTCTCTTTGCCATGTCTTCCATAGTTACTCTGTGCACATGCATACTGTGACCAATATTTCATTTGTCTTCCTCTGCTCAATGTCCTTTAAGAGTTGAAAATCAATAAATACGAAATACCAGGAACTATGTAGATAGTCCTATAATGTGAACCCTGAATACTGAATATAATAAAGTAATTGAACATATTCACACATGCAGTTGCAATTTTGGCTCTTATGGGTACATCATATTTTTGGGTGGAAACACGCAGACATGGGAACACGCACGCACTATACCGTTGTGTTGTGTCCAGCCGTGGTAACAAGTATATGTTCACTCCACCAAGCCATGCAAACAAATGAACACACACTCACTCTCTCTCTCACACACACACACACACACACACACACACACACACACACACACACACACAATATTGAACACAACATTTGGAGTGTTTCTCTGTTCTAATGTCCACCAGCCCCCCCCCCCCCCCTTCTATCTATGCATCTATCATTTCCCCATGCCTCCCCCTCCAGCCTACAGGGGTCAGGGTCAGGGTCAGGGGGGGTCACACTGTGTCGGACGGGGTCAGCCGTCTGGGAGGAAGTTGAACTTTGACCTTCAGGCCTTGATCTCTCGCTCGCATCCTAACCAGCTGGACATTGAGCCGGGTGCACTGGCCGAATAAGCTGTGTGTGTGTGTGTGTGTGTGTGTGTGTGCTGTGTGTGTGTGTGTGTTCATTTGTTCCCATGGTTTGGTGGAGTGAACATATACTTGTTACCACGGCTGGACACAACACATACAACGGTATTGATCACGCCGAGGTCATTCATCGACGTTCTCCTGTCCGCGAGCCTTTTCCAGACTGAACATCAACTACCTACTTCCTTATTCAGCGGGGGGTTAATAGCTGATTAGTTCCTATTATCCCTACGGTGTGCTGTCTGCAGCAACTGTCACCACCACGACACGTTATTGACAAATCCCCTGCAGCCTGCTTGCATTCTTCTGCAGCAGCCCCTCCGCCGATGGTCAAATTATTGGAAATCACTTCAGGGGAGTTATGTGTCACTGACCCGGCTAACTTAGTTTCCACTATTCATTGAGGGGCATTAGTCAAATGTGGACAATAGTGACTTGGAGAGACGTGTCAATAACCTGCAGTAATGACAGCATGTGCAGTGGTTTAGTTAGTAGACTGTGATTGGAAGTCTATTGTGTGAGGGTTAATAAAACACACATTGGTTCACAAATAGAATGATGATATATATATATATATATATATATATATATATATATATATATATATATATATATATGAGAGTAAATACGGGACGGGACAGGAATTCTGCAGCCATAAAGCAAGGCTGCAAATTGGATGTGAAATAAATACTATACTATACTAACAATAATAGTATAATAATTATTATTATTATTATTAGGCTACTTTTATTTTTTATTATTAAACATTTACTGTTGTTATAGCCTATAAAAACTAGAACACAAACAAGAAGGAAGAATAATATATATAAAGTTAAAAAATAGTGTTTAATGAATTCATTTTAGAAGAGATAATTTGACAGCATGCAGTGAACCACAGGGGGTTGGATTTGTCTCTTATCAGACACTGGACAGTCCCAGCCTTATAACTTATATTTATATCATCCATGGGTGTAGAATAAGTGGATTCTGCTGAAATTCAAGTATTTATTTTAATTAAACCATATATACTATAAACAACAACATATGCAGTTTAGGTGGAATTCATTCCTAATTAATGACTTCATTCATTACCTTTTTCAAAGGCCTGTAAATTAACAATCACGCTTGAATATCCTGTTCATTTTGCTGCATGCATTATAAGGCAGTGGTTTTCAACCAGTGGTCCAAGGACCACCAGTAGTCCTTGAGGAGGTTCCAGGTGGTTCCCAGCTAAATGATGGAGAGTTGCATGGTATAACCAAATGGTCCCATATTAGATCTTTAACCCTTGAGAGCATAACATGAAACCAAATGGATGCGGTCCATTTGGTTTAATTTTACGCTCTCAAGAGTTAAATTATGTTAAACACCTGCATTGGCTACTTAATTTACAAGAAGTCACAATTAGAGCATGTAAAATAATTCTTATTTTGATCAATGTCTGCCTTACTGTATATCTCTCCTATGGTACCACATCAATGAAGCATGCAGAATTGTGGACAAAATCTTATAAAACGAAAACAAAATATTCCTTTGGATCTGGAGGCTAAATCTCATCAAATGGTGGTCCGGTGGTCTAAATGTCGAATACATATAATTGGCCTTGATATGAAATAGGTTGAAAACCACTGTTATAATTGGTATTGACAATTGAAAATGAAACGTGTTCATCTTGTTTATTTTTTATGGAGGAGAAGAAGGGGAGGAGATGGGTCTGATGCATAGAGTTAGGTCTGATGAATTACCGTCAATCGGTAGAGTGGCCAGCTGCCCTTTGACCCCACGGCCGACCCGCCGGGCCGCGCTGGCTCCGGGGACCCACCGGCCGCACGTGACAGACGCTCCGCACAAATTGATGAAAAAGCCAATAAGACCAACTAATAAAAGCAAGCGACGAACCGGCCAGCCAGTCGGCCACAAAGTTAATAACAAAATGACCCGATAACAAGGATGGATTTTGTCCTCCTATACCTGAGATATTTAGGCTATAGTTGTATATAGGCTATACAAATATTTCTTTTTTTTAACAACGTCATTAGAAAGAGTTTGTGGTTGAATAAAACAGTATATGATTTGTGTTTTGCTTCCTATTAATTTCTCCCCCGTTGTGTATATAGGCCTATAGGCTATTTACCAAATGTAAAGGCCTCAGTTCACAAAATTGGCTCAAACTAAACGATGTAAAATGTAAACAGGGAAACTAAAATAGCCTATAGATTAACAAAATATATTCAGAGAAAAGAAGATGGCATTATCAGTCATTAATTCAGTTAGCATTTTGGACGGGAAATCGATTGACGACAAATGAATAAATTAAAGCATTTGTCATTATCGCCCATAATGTGAACATTTTCGTTTTTAGCAGAGTAGGCCTGCCGCCTACACATGCTTAAAATAATAATAATAAAAATAACGTAACCCAAATAAAAACAGTCAATTTGTGGGCAACAAACCAATGTGGTTTTCAAACCAGTATATAAGCATCTAAAACACATTTTCATATGCAGATTTGTTATAAACTATACCTCTGGTTGGCTATAAGATTGAATGGATTATCAAAGAGCATAATTACGTTCTTTCTACAAGTATTTTCAGTATAGGCCAATACAGAACTCAGAGAACTGACAGGCGTATTTTCAATTGCAAGATGATAATTTAAATATTCCCATTTAAAATATTTTTTCTCCGAATTCTTCAAATATGCTGATTGACAATAGGCCTATAGCTCATTTGATTAAAATCTAAACGGTAGGCCTATATGCAAATATTTGATATAGTAGCCTATACTAAATATGCTATATGCGCATTTTAACCCTTTATTATAAGTCATTATTTAAGCCTTCTTACGTTTCCGTATATAAAAAGTGATTCTTCACACCAAAAAACCCGCACTTCATGGCTAATTTGCATATCCAGAAATATCTTTTAGTTCAGGTCAAAATTAAACGTTTTCTTTATATTTACACTTAAAGGCAACTTTATAGGAATATTCACATTTAAAATGAGTAATCTAATAGCCTAATACGAATATTTGCATATTTATTTACATTAATATCATGCGTAGACTATATAGACCTATATTCAAAACAAGCTATTCCAGAAAACAGCTGTATATTCTCCCTAACCTTTAAAACGATATATATGTCTATCAAACAAAATTATGTTCCTCACATATTAATCCCCGTCATTAACATTTACAGACTCAAACTTTTACCCCAACTTTTATCCATATTAGGCTATAGCCTATATACCTATACCTCAGGCTCACACAAATCACAATTCAATCTTTATTTTCAATAATTTATTTTCAATCAACACATCACGATATATGCATTTGTTTTAGCTTATATTTTCTTATATATATATATCTCATATATCTGGCGGCTTTTCTGATGATGCGGTGAACAAATGCTAATTATCGCACCGATGTGTTGATTAGAAAACGTTTATGTTATGCTGTGTTTAGTGTGTTATTTATTTGACATCACAGCCATATTGGACGAACCAGATACATTGTTTAAAGTGCTTTGTATACCACGAGTGCAATATTTCAAAACCTGTCCACGGAAGGCTTTTCTAAATAGAATATCAGTCTAGAAGCCAATCAACAAAGAAAAGTAGATAAATATGTAATAATTAACATAATCAAACTTGTTAAACAAAAGTAGACATGTATAGCCGGGCAATATGTCTACTTTTGTTTCTATATGTGTGTCCGTGCGGAGCAACTGTAGTTTTACACAGAGAGAGAGAGAGAGAGAGAGAGAGAGAGAGAGAGAGAGAGAGCAATGACGCGTTAACCTGGACGGCATATTCAATCTAATCTAGCACGGGTTAAAAATCCTATATTGATCTCGCGCGCAACACACATCATATCTATTTCATCTAATTTAGCCTGTTACTTAATCAGCACATGCAGTACGTAGCCACTATAGCCAGCCACGTGACGTGCGTCTTGCACAGCAGGAGGTATAGGCCACTAGGCCTATAGTTATGAATAAGGAATTTATCTCAGATGTATATATATATGACAGAATTTTCAGAAGTTTAGAATATGTCTAAAAACTTGTGTGTGTGTGTGTGTGTTAATTGGTAAAACATTAAAATGATTATGTGTAAAAGAAAATGTTACAAAAAAAGACATGGACGGGCCTAATCAGAATCTCGAATTTTGATTTTGATAAGCAAATAAATTCCACGGCTGCAGCAGCAGCGAAATGAGCCATGTTTCCTTTCTCCATTTTTGTCCTTTCAATTCAAACTTTCAAAGTGTCACAAAGGTCCGCAATGCAACACAGAGCTGATATAGAAGCAGCGTGCAGTCTTTCAGAGGGGCCCTGCTTCCTTCCTTCCTTCCTCCCCGCATTTTAATTGATTTCTCATAATTAACTCAGTGTGTCCATCGATTTCCCCGCGGGGGCCTCTATCGGCTTTCAATCGGCGGGCTTTATTATATCCACGTTAACCCCGAATTATCCCCGACCAACCGCCGAATAAATATTGACCACATTCAACAACAATTACGCCCGAACAGAACAAGCACTAAATAATCCCATTTCCTTCAGTACAAAGGTCACCTCGACTAGAGAATGCAATATGTTTGGACCAGTCGACCATCATTAGAGACTGTCATTTAGGATAGAACTTTTCGGAAACTAATGCATTGAATTGTTGCTATTACAATTACATTTTAACCGACTTATGCAGAGTGATTTACAGCTAAAATCAGAGTGGCATGAAACATAACAACATAGTGTTATTAGTGTGGTCTATAGTATAGTGCTTGTTGTAATATACAACATGCTGCATGTTGTATATTACAACAGTGCTTAGAAAACAGCCTATATTTAGACTATATGTTAGCCTAAAATAATATAGGCTAATATCTGGCTATACCAATAATGCACTAGCCCCAATATATATAGTGTAACAACAGCCTAACTGAACAATGAACTGCTAATTGCATGCCTATAAAAGCATTTAGTGGCAGCCAAAGTGCTGCCCTATATCTTTACATCTACAACATTGCAGACATATACAAATAGGCCTATGAGTTTATTTTTTGACATGTGTCAACCAACAATACAGACATGAGTCTCACTCAAATAAGGTTGACAGCCAGTTAAAGCTATATGTCAGAATTCTAGCCTGGTATATCACTGTTCTCGACCTTTTCAAGTAACCCCCCTAAAACAATCATATTTGAACTGAACCCTGGAATCGTGAGGCATTCGATTTAGACATGTTATGAAAATAGAAGACCAAGAAGTTCACAATGCCTCGTGTTAAGTGTTGTGAGCTTGATCTGGTATATTTATTTATTTTCCCCCTCCTTCATATATTATCTGACAATTTGGCCAATGTCTGACGCACTGACCAGTACAGTTTCAAGTTGGCGATTGGTTTTGATGCAGTAATGGTCTTTTTTCAGTTCTATTTTTTAAGTTGGCAGAAGGTCTTAAAAGTCCATAAATGTGGCACTTTACTGTCATTTGGGGACCCACAGTTTGAGAACCACTGGCCTATATGACACAATAGGTTGAGTATAGCTATAAACGCTGCCGGTAACTCGGTATATAGTTCTGCACATTGCCTTTGAACAGAGTGTGAAATGTCAGGGCGAAAGTGTATGTAGTGCTATAGGGGAGAGGTCTCTCTCTCTCAGGTTCAGTGACTTTATAAGCGAGGGGGGCAGCAGGTCAAGCCCACAGGGCCCAAACAGGCCTACAGGCAGCAACTCAAACAGCATTTAAGGTCTGACTCCTGGCATGCTATGCCCCATGTTAATGTTTTCCTCATTTTAGATCAACATTTGTTTATATTATGCGATTAAATAATTGACATGACACACTGTGTGGGAGGTGCCTATAGTGATGAAGGGAAGGTGAGGGGATGATTTTATGTGACAGAAAGGGAATGGGTGTGTTATTGCCAAGGGTTATGGGTGCTCTATGTCTTACACATTTCATGACACCATTGTTTCAAAACCGTACATTAAAAAAGAAAAAGGCTATACAAGTGCACGCACGCACACACACACACACACACACACACACACACACACACACACACACACACACACACACACACACACACACACACACACACACACACACACACACACACACACACACACACACACACACACACACACACACACACACACACACAGAGAATTCCATGCTAGAAGGCTTTCTTACCTTTATTTGTAGTTGTTACATCCCCACCAAAGAGGTCCAGGTGTTATTTTGTGAAAAAGCGCATTATTGGCTATTTCCCCTACCATAAGCCCTCAATGAATTGCATTGAATTGAATGGGCATTGTGCCAATTCGCTTATTTTCATCGCTCAAACATAACTCTCTTTTGTGTATATCCTCTCTTCATAATGTAAATAGTATCCCAAGCGGCACACTTTACTACTTATTTCGATGGAAATAAGCAAATTAGCACAAAAACCCAACCCCCATGAGGGCTTATAGGGGAAATAGCCAATAATGCACTTTTGCACAAAATAACACCTGGACCTCTTTGGTGGGGACGTAACAACTATACAAATAAAGGTAAGAAAGCCTTCTAGCATGGAATTCTCCTTTAAAAGACGATCTACCACCTTGTAAATCTGCTATTGTCCCCTGCACGAAACGGAGTATAAATCAGACATGTCTCCAACCCGAACCCCTGCCTTATCCTCACCTGTATCTTTTGCTTATATTGTTAGCCTAATTCTAAGACATTTAAACGATAAAACAACATGCAGTTGTGAGGACCAGGAAAATGGTCATCGCGTATCCATTTCTCAAATTCTATACTATAGCCTATAGGGGACATTGGCGCACACACACACACACACACACACACACACACACACACACACACACACACACACACACACACACACACACACACACACACACAGGAAAGCAAATGAAGACAGAAGTAGAAGAAAAGAAAGAAAGAAGTACATGTACAAGAGGGAGGGGAGGAGGTGGGCCAGGATTGTTGGGGCCTCCGGATGAAAGAGGGGAGGGGGGTATTGTGAATTAAGCGCTCCCTGGCACTGTGTCCTCGGCACGTGTACACGGGCCCCCAGAATAAAAGAATCCCCTTCCATCTGGCCTTAGGGGGAGACGGGGGGGTATATAGGGTGAGGCAGAAAGAAAGAAAGAAAGAAAGGGAGGGAGAAAGAAAGAGCAGGTGATAGGTGAGAGAGAGAGAGAGAGAAGGAAGGAAGTGTATTGGAGAGACATTATATGAGGGAGGTTGTGTGTGTGCATGTGTGCGTGAGTGAGTGAGTGAGTGAGTGAGTGAGTGAGAGAGAGAGTGAGAGAGAGATGAAATGGATAAGCCACAGTGCAGAGATGGAAGAGGCTTAATAAACAGGGAGAGTGGTGGTAAAAGGCAACAGCATAAAGTAAAATCAAAGCTCTCTCTCTCTCTGTGTGAGAGTGGGTTCAGAAAGCCATGGAGCTGCATGAGGGCTCATTGAGCAGCCAGACCTCAACTTTACACTGTATGCTGGCCTACATGTCCTTCACAGACTCTTTTCTATACCTTCTCCCTCTAACACACCCCCCCCCCCCCCCTTACCTCCATCCCCCTACTCGGCATCTTAGCAGTTTCCATGACGACAGAGTTGAGGCTGCAGTAAGAAAGGAGGCACGTGCTTGTGTGTGTGTGCGTGTGTGTGTGAACAGC
Source organism: Protomyctophum parallelum (assembly GCF_964188405.1). Lineage (NCBI taxonomy): Eukaryota > Metazoa > Chordata > Actinopteri > Myctophiformes > Myctophidae > Protomyctophum > Protomyctophum parallelum. The sequence goes on along the minus strand of NC_139697.1, from coordinate 41,485,747 downwards.
AGGTGATGGGTCTCTCATCCTGGGACCTAAATGGCAGACGATTGCATGTCATGGGTAAAGAATTCATCATTTAGCTAAAACAAAATAAACATAAAAAGTTCTAGGGACAGGCGTTCAAATAGAAAGTGAAAGTGACAAAATATTGCGTAATGAAATGCAACCTTATAGGTCATGCAGTCCAGTAAAGATTGTGTGATGATACAGTATGAATTCCTACATATGCTGCTATATATGCAGATGCCAAAATACATAAGCTATAAGGCTTAGCCTAAACAGTAGCCTAGGCCTAAACACTATCGGATATTGATTAGGCCTATTATTATTTTTGATAATAAAAATGTAATTTCGGAAATGATTTGGGTTTTTGTTTTTAATCAATGGGCTATCTGTAATGCAGCTACCAAGTCAGACTTGTCAACTTCGCTGTCAAATATGTTACTTGTTGCTGGCAGCCACAAACGTTCTCTAATATTAATAACAGGGATAATAATAATATAATTATTATTGTACTACTAATTTATTTAGCCTACCACTAAATAAATAGCAGATGCGGCTATTTTCTGGGCAGACTGCACCATAGGAACCAACAAGGCAGCTAAACGGTTGGTTTTATTACCATACTTGGGGAGATGGGCCGAACCTTCCCTTATATGTTGACACAAGGCATACCAGAAAAAGCTGACGACAGCCATACGCACCACAGTTTATATAGCCTACAGAAAGAATCTGCTTTAGCTTCGTGGTCCCATGTTATCTCTATGCAGAGCAGCTTTTGCGTTTTGAAGCTTGGAATGAACAGCTTTTATTTTTATTTCCAGCTTTTTTTGGTCTGAACGGGGCTTAACTCAGGCTAACTGTAGGCCTAGTCCTACTTGAAACTCAACTTTTTGGACAACCATGGGGTCAGTTGAAATGATAATAAATGAAGATGAATTTCTGAACGTCATCGATTTAAGGTGAGTAACGGCGCTAAAACACATCATAATATAATCTCAACGATAATTTATTTAATACCTTTTTGTTAGTCCAGTCTGTAGACTGGATGCCGACATGCCGCTAAAGTATACAGGCTATATCCTGCTCTCACATTTAGTTGTGTAATTCTAGTTTTAAATTGAATAATAATTTTCAGCGTTATGCACGTTTTCTCACCCATATCTACATTGTTTCTCTAATGGTAGGCTATTATTATCGAACAGCAATAAACTTGCTTTATTTTCTGCAGACGCTTACTCACAGTATGGGCAAAGGCCTTGTGGCGCCATCAAGTGGTGAAACATAGTACCAGCTGCTTCGCTCTGACCAACTCGGACAAAAGGCCTCCACCACCACAACAGAGATACAGAGACAGTCACACTTGTCTCGATGTTTTTAAATATGTCTTCATCGCTGTAGTTGGATTCAGGTACACGAGTAAATAATATTAGTACAAGCATTGTTAGGTTATTGTCCATTTATCTTAACCTTAATTCTGTTTCATTTTCTCAGTCTGATACGAACTTGGAGTGAGTTTGCACTTCTACTAAGGGGTGAGTCAGACTCCCTTTAACCAAATATAGGCTAAAGGGAGGATATATCCAGCTTTTAGTGTATGTTCATTGTTGACAAACTTTGTCCTACACAAACATTAAATTCCCATTGACAATGAATGGACAATCCTACGTCATAGTGTCTGAGCAAATGGACAAATGTATCTATGTCATGATGATGTACAATGATAAGAGCGCCCCTCACTTCACAGGGGTGTGAATTTCTTTTTTTACATTGAATTGAAATTGATAGAAATATTATATTTCTGCCCAGGTTCCATGATTCTTCACCCCGGGGCATTTCCCTTCTTCCTGTTTCTTGTGCTAATAATAAGTAAGATCCTTTTTCATGCAACAGAAGTTTGAATTTGTATTTACTTGCAGAATGGCTGCCGTTGTTAACTTTGGGACCAGTGCACTATAGGCATGAAATATATATATATTTTTAAAACAGTTGTATGTAATTTTACACACACATATATTTACAAAAATAAAGCATTGAATGGCATGTGACGGTTCCTTGTCAGTCTTTAACCCATTCTGACCTGAGATCAGATTCATACGAGGTTTCCGCCGGACACACACTGGTCCTGATGAACCCATTCTGACCTGAGATCAGATTAAAAAAAATGTCAGTCGCTCTTCGATTTAAAAAAAATAGCAGACCTACAAGCTCGTATCGCGCCACTCGGTGGCGCGATATGAGCTTGTAGATCTGCTATTTTTAAATAGCTAAAGCACGACATTATGCCAACACCAAAATGGGTGCCCGTTCAGAATGGGTTAATCTTCATGATGTGTCCTACAGTGGTCACGGGAGGGGCCCTGGCAGCACTGTGTCAGTGGCTGTTGCAATGGAGAAGGGACAGAACTCTACCTCTGGTCCCATCACTTATGAAGGAGGACCGACTGGATGAGGTCATCATCGAGGTCAAAAGGCACACGGCGTCTCTAATAACTGATCCAGAATGCCGCGGCGGCACGCCCGCTCTCCCACCCGCCTACAGCCTACATTTTCACAGCCCCCTGCTCCCCACCCTCTATAATGTTTGCATCTTTATTTACACTTAAAAATAGCTCAGCTGTACACTTGTTACTGTTCTGACGGCACTGATACTTTTTGAGTGATTACAATGAGCATTGTCGTTTGTAAAGTGAAACACAATATTTTATTAGTTTATATAAAATATTGAATTATTCTATTCTGTCCCAGTCTTCGTTATTCATTAATACTCCTCAATGTGGCCTCAAATTTGTAGCGCGTTAATTTAGCATTTATTCCTTCATTCCTTTAACCACTTTAACCATATTAACCTTGCCGTCCGTAGTTTGGTAACGTCATTTTCAAAAAAATAGTTAAAATATTAGATCTACAAGCTCACATAATCTCCCATCACTTGACTATATAGGGCTCAAAGGTAGGACAAAAGGTACACCTTTTAATATTTACATTCTAGTCTATATCTAAACAACAATAACATCAGCTTAATTGTTTTCCAATAATTATGTGGAAATTACTTAACCACTTAAACCCTAAATGCACGGTTAGTTCCCCAGGGCTCTATGCTAGTGCATGGATTTTCTATTTTGGGGTTTAACGCATTAAAACGGGGAAAGCATCTGTGTCATTTCAGATGTTAGCAATATGGTATAGCAACATACGCTTTTCAAAAAACCTCATAGGATGTAGAACAGAGAGAGAGACCCCACCCAATCCATGTCCTATTAACCACTGCTTCTCAACGTAGGGTCCAGGGACCACCAAGGGATCTACCTTTACCTAAATGGACCCTCTGTAACACTGAGAGTGTACAAATGGAACCAAAATGGTCAATTTGGATACTCTCAGAGTTAAATCAACACAGATTTTACAGTGTAGATTGGGGTCCTATACTGCAAAAAAAAAGAAAAGAATGATGGGGTCCTTGAAATAAATAAAGGTTGAGAATCACTCCTATTAACCAACACTCAGACACACACGTACAGACGTATAGACCCCCCCTCCTCCTCCTCTAACCCCTGTGACCTATTAGGCGTCATGGCAACCCTCTGACCCATCCCCACTGTTGCCGTGGAGACAACCTTGGAGCACGCCTGACCACAGCCAAGCCCCCCTCCCCTATCCCCCCTTAACATCCCTGTCCACCCGCTCTATCTCCCCCTCCCTCCCCCCCTCTCTCCCCCCCCCTCCCTCTCCCTCTCCCCCCCCCCTCCTCCCCCTCTCCCTCTCCCTCTCTCTCTCTCTCTCTCTCCCTCTCTCTCTCTCTCTCTCTCTCTCTCTCTCTCTCTCTCTCTCTCTCTCTCTCTCTCTCCCTCCCCCTCCCTCTCCCTCTCCCTCTCCCTCTCCCTCTCCCTCCCTCTCTCGCCCGGTGCGGCGCCGAGGCCAGCCGATCGATATTCTATCACACAGAACAGTGGAGCGAGAGAGAGGGGGGCATGGGCCAGCCAGATTACTGATGGGGGGAGGTGTGTGTGTGTGTGTGTGTGTGTGTGTGTGTGTGTGTGCATTCGTGTGGGTGTGAAAATGTGTGTGGATAAATGTGAAGGTGTGTGTGTGTGTGTGTGTGTGTGTGTGTGTGTGTGTGTGTGTGTGTAAGTAGAAAGGGGTATTTGTGTGCTTGTGGATAAGAGAGGGAGTCAAAGTGTGTGTGTGCGTGCGTGTAGGGTTATGAGTGTGCATCAGAGAAGAGGATTTTACTGTGCTAGTAAAGTAAGTAAGAGACAGAGAGAAGGCATGTGTATCTGTGTGTGTGTGTGCGTGCACGAGTGTGTGCGTATGTGTGTGTGTGTGTGCGTATAACTGTGTGTGTGCGTGCGCCTGGGGAACAGCATTTTTGTGTGCTTGTGGAAGAAGGCAGGCGAGGCAGAGAGGGTGTTTGTGTGTTCCATAATGAGACATAGCTGATGCCGAGGGCTAGGTGGCAAGCTGAACTGTTTTACTATTCTGTGAAACTGATGTAAGCATCACGCATTCATAAAGCATCCACACTGTGTGTGTGTGTGTGTGTGTGTGTGTGTGCATGCGCACACGTGCATGCTCGTTGATTAATCGGTCCGATGAATCAATCGGTCCAATTGTCTTTACAAATAAACAAGCCCAAAGTAACAGCTTTAACAGATCTACAAGTTCACAATATTAAATATTGCAGTACAGATACATATTACCCTATATTTTCAGAATGGACAAAAGTATTATATTTCTTTGAATACAGAATGAGATCGTATTATCGGACGTAATATCTGTTAACGGCCATAACAGCAATTGATTATATCGGATATCGACATCGGCCAAAATGTCTCATCGGCACATCCCTACGTAGATCTAAAAAGCAGATCTATAATCTCACGATGCATCGCGATTCGCAAAGCTATCCACCTATTGGGTTTATTGCAAATTCAAACATTGGAATTAATCTAAAGACATGTATGTTATGTCTACACATCCTGCCAGAGATAACTGAGCCAGGAACATTACTTTGATTGCTTCGCAGTTTTATTAGAAGGCCTTTGTCAATTTTGTAATTTAAGCTTACTGCACAGCATTTTGTCACAGTTTGTTGTCTGTTAATGCCAATAGAATATGACTCGTCGTTGAATGCTTTCTCTAGCATCGCGGTGGCAGAATTAACCACTTAAACCCTATTGCCAAAATAGCCAACTCATGCATTGTGAGCTTGTAGATCTGCCATTGTTGCCATTGTTGAAAAATGTAAACTATAATGAAGTGTCAAACCCGGGACACCAGGTTTTAAGTGGTTAAAAAGAGGCACCACAAAAAACACCCAAACGGCACAAGACATTAAGGAAAGCAGTCCATTGGTAGTATAGTGTTATGATTAGTACTGCTGCAAAGGGACGGCTGCTATTTACAGAAGACATTGTCCTGCGAAAAGGACACCGCAGGGACAAAGACCAACCTCAGGGCAACATTGTAAAGCACCTACAATAGAACACCGATATCTCTGTAAGTGACAAGTGATTAATTTTAATTGATGGACAACGGGAGGAAGTCATGAAAACCACAAGAGAGAAAGAAAAAGCTGGACCCACACAACGAACGAGGTGACCTATTTCCCCAGGATAAAGGTCCGTGTGTGTGTGTGTGTGTGAGAGTGTGTGTGTCAAGTGGGAAAGCACTCATTTGTTCCCTGAGCCTTGTAATAGTATTCATGAAACATGGACACCGTTGCACTCAGTCACCCCCCCCCACCGCACGCTTGCACACACACACACACACACACACACACACACACACACACACACACACACACACACACACACACACACACACACACACACACACACACACACGAGCCCCACCCCACACAACATACAAACACACATTCATGTACAAGCGCAGCACTTCAATTTAACCCATTAAGACCTGAGGCCGATTCTAAAAATGTCTTCTAAATCCTAATGGAAAAAAACGTAGACTATGTTGCTATATCAACTGGTTCTCAAACCTTTTCATGTCAAGGTCCCCGAAATCGTATGTATTGTATTTGGTCACAGACGCCCATCTCAAAAACATTTTGTTCGAGGGTCCCCGGAAGCAAAGATTTGAGTTAAAAATGTTTGCTTTAACAATATACATAATTATTCAAAGATTTTCACAAATTTGTGCATCTTATACAGTATATCTTGTATAAGTCTATTCTAACTCGCTAAATTGTCTTTTCCAATTAGCACTATTCTCAAAAATAGTAGGTACAAAAAGGCCAGATAATAGCGACTGATATCATGCCACCTTCACTAAGTTTATAGTACCACTTTCTGTAACTTGAGGCAGCAGTTTGTAAACAGTCAGAATATGGAAATTAAACCTAATCATTTACATTCATTGAAATGCTATGGTTAATATGTGTGCTAGCCTATCTGCGTACAAAAACATGAAGCAGTTGTACGACACCACCAGAAAGATGTCAGGCAAATATAGCAGGCCACAAAGACCGGCCAGGGATAAAGATGGAAACAGTATTAAAACAAAGGACGATTCAAAAGAATCTGGGAAGAAGGAACGATACCATCAGACTGAAAAAAAGGGCCTTTTTACCAAGCTCCCAAAGAAAGGAGACCTGGGAAACTGCAACAACTATAGAGGGATCACCCTACTCTCTGTGCCAGGGAAAGTGCTAAATAGAGTCATCCTGGATAGAATGAACAAGCAGGATTCAGAATGAATCTGTCACGTCATGTGTCGACCAAATTGCCACTCTTCACATTATCATAGCTGCATTATCATTAGAGTGGAACTCACCACTCTATGTCAACTGCTATTCTGGAATGACCTGTATCGTAATACAGGACAGCTCACAAACCAGTTTGAAGTCAAGACCAGGGTCAGACAGGGTCCATTATCTCCATTCCTGTTTTTGCTAGTCATTGACTGGATTATGAGAACAACAACAGAATAATTTAAGGCCTATTCATAGTCTGTATTTTCGGTGGTGAGGTAACCACCGCTCCGGTGGTATATGAGCTGACCACCGGAGCTGAAATAACGTTGAGCGGTGGTGAGTAAAAACAGAGAGAAGGGCTGGGGCGGTGGCGGTGGTTTGCTCTTCACCGCGGCTCGTGAGGTCATGTTGTAGTTCGGTGGGCACCTCACCACCGAAAATCCAGACTATGTATGAGCCTTTATATTTTGCAGACAACCTGGCACTACTCTCACATAGTCACCATCATATGCAAGACAAGACCAAAACACTTGCAAAGACTTCCTCACAAGTAGGACTTAACATCCATAAGGGAAAAATATGAGGATAAATACGACCAGTGCAGATTGGTGGTATTGATGCAATGTGAATGCTATAGGCAAGGCAAGAACAGCATTACTTCTCAAGAACATCTTACATCATTAAGATGAGGTCACGTGCTGCACGCATCCACCTGGGTGACGGCAGACGGCTGGGCGAGCGCTGGTGCTTCGGCATGGGGGGGGTCAGATCAACATATGGAATGAATTCTGTACTGGCTATATATGGAGTGTGTGTACAGGGTTTGATGAGGTCAGGTCGGACGCAGGATTTCATATCATAGTAAATGCGACCTTCAGTCACCTTCGGTCACAATAAACCAGATTTTAGCCCCACAAATCCAAAAGGACGGCTGGTCCTAAATCAGCCTCAATCAAATAGATTGAGGTTCCCACTCATCCCACGTGTCATAAAGCTGCTTAACAGTGATAGACCCTCCAGTCTCCTGGACCATTCAACACACACACACACACACACACACACACACACACACACACACACACACACACACACACACACACACACACACACACACACACACACACTGTGTAGCCTACTTCTTTGTCCATTTCTCAATTTTGGACAGTCATTGTGTGCTGCTGTGTTGTGGTGATAATATAATGCTGTTGACTGTTAGACAATTTAATCATTAGAACCAGCACAGTATATCTTTATCATGGAATGCCAAATTCAGGCTGATGACAATTTTCCACTAGTCTTGATGTTTATGTTATTTTGTCTTTAATAATGCAGTGGTTCTCGACCTTTTCAGGTCATGAGTCGTGACCCCCCCATAATAGTCATATTTCAACTGGAGACCCTCCACCCTGGAATGTAAGAGTTGGGGCATTCAATTTAGTTTGACTTTGTTCCACAGATATTTTTTTGCAGATCTACAAGCTCACAATGCCTCGCAGTGAGGCGTTGTGAGTTTGTAGATCGTTTGGCCTCTGTCGTAAAGAATCACGTGAGGACCCTTCTGGGCATCCCAACCCACAGGTTGAGTACCACTGCCATAATAAAAAAAGCCATAATAATAGTGTAAATGTTGCTGCCCAACATGGACAGTATCTTCTATTACAGTAGGGCTGAATAATCTTTATAAAAAGGCTTGATGCCCAACATGGACAGTATCTTCTATTACAGTAGGGCTGAATAATCTTTATAAAAAGGCTCGATGCCCAACATGGACAGTATCTTCTATTACAGTAGGGCTGAATAATCTTTATTAAAAGGCTCGATGCCGGCCCAGGCCGTAGCGTAACGGTCTGGGCACCGGACTGGTGATCCAGTCGCGGTGTGACGCGGGTTCGACTCCCGGACCCGACACGGCCTTTACCGCATGTCATCCCCCCATCTCTCTCCCGTTTCCTGTCAGCCTACTTTCTATCCCTTAAAAAAACAATAAAGGCGTAAGCCGCAAAAAAAATATATCTTTAAAAGGCTCGATGCCTGCCATTTAACATGTTATTGGATTTTGCAGTGTATACTAATAAGAGCAATGTATTAATGTTGCCACGATTATGGGTTCCCAATGCCTTCCCTAGCTCACACGGGTGCAGTAGTACTTGCCCCGGGTCAAAACCGGCGATAAAACAACTATCAACAACTATAAATAAAATACAATGAAGGTGGAGCATGAAGAGAAGCTTAACAGAGCTGAGATGAGGATGATCAGATGGATGTGTGGTGTGTCACTGAGGGACAGAAAGACCAGTGCAGAGCTTAGACAGAGGATGGGAGCGGAGGCCATAGTGGATGTGGTGGGGAGAGGCAGACTGCGATGGTACGGACACATGATAAGGAAGGAAGAAAACGATTGGGTGAAGAAAGTAATGTCGATTAACTTAGAGGGGACAAGACCCAGTGGCCGTCCTAAGAAGAGCTGGCAGACGACCGTGTGGGCTGACATGAAAGCGCCCAACATGGATCACGAGGTGGCCATGGACCGTTCCAGGTCGAAGAAAGCCATATCAAGAGTCAAGTCCAACCCAGCGGTGCCTGGAAAGCTGACGTTAAACCGATGATGATGGTGTGAACGATATAGTTATTGTTATAGTGCGCAGCATGAATGGCCCTTAGTTTAGATTGTGTTTTTTGTATTTTCTAACGTAAAACTAGAATAACCTCCCCCAGGGGATTGTAAAGTGAAATCTAATCTTGTCTATTCTTTGTCTGTAAGTGTTGCAGTTACCTGCAGAGTGCTGTGTGGGTCACGATGAGTTCAAGTCCAAGTGTCATTGCAGACATTCAGTCCAGCTGGTGTATCGTCCTGTCCAGCAGACAGTGGGCTCACATTTCCATGCAGGCAGCATCCCAATACAAACACACATACTCTACTAGTCAATTTGCACAATTTGACAGTAGTCTTATGTGCAAAATGATAAGCTTTAGACATGTACAGTACAGTGACATCTATGATCCTGCTTATTTCAAAAGGATATCATATCTTCAAGTTCTTTAATTTGTACTAGAATCTGAGCCATAACCACGTAAACACACTTTGCAACGTGTGAACAATATTATCAACAATAGTTCAATACAGAAGGTTTCTCAAAGAAGGTATGTGTAGTGTACCTCTAGGGGCAGGCAGAGGTACTACACACTATGTGAGGAAATGGAAGATTATTGTTATGGAATACGTTTAACGTAATGTACTCTACTGTTTGCCTGTTTTTGTTCTTGTTTTGTGTGGGGAAAAGTATAAAGTATATTGACATCGATCAAAACGGGACTGCTTTCTAAGCAACATCTAAGGGGTTAAAGGGGGTACCTGATCAAGAAATGAGATACAGGGGGTACTGAGGGTACTAAAGAACGGTTGAGAAGCACTGTACTAGACCAACGCCCGTTGGGAATGCATGCCCCTCGGTAATGCAAAACCCGTTGTACCCGTTGTCACACTGCAATAGTGCCGTACATACCTATTATTAGGAACGTATTTTATTAAAGCGGCACCATGTCACTTGTTTTATGAATACATTTTAATCTGTACGGTAGATTATGTTGTTAATACAATATAATTTATAGATTTGGGGTGTTTGGAGTTTGTCTCCCTGTTCTTCTATTGATACATTTTTATCTGCTGAGCAGGCAGGCTCCCGATTAGCTCAATGGTAAAAATGACAGGAAACATTGATGAAATCTAATCGTTTGATTAACTATTGCACCCCTAGTGTGTCATGTTATTTTGTTACGTTGCGTTGCATATGATATAGCCCACATAGCCAGGACACAAGGCTTTGGAAAATGATAATAAATAGATGACTTGACACTAATTCAATAGAAGAGTTGGTCACAGCATTTATTTCCATTTTCTGACAAAACTCCACACACAAAAACAAACTGGAGACCAAACTGAAAAAAGAGAGATCCTTTTTTTATTTCATTTAATTAAAATGTCTCCCTTTTTTCCCCCTTTTTTTTGCTGCTGCTGCTAGCTGCTGTTTCGCACATTTTTAAGGTACGGCCCTTTAGTTTATTTCATTTTTCCACATATTATTTTTAAATAATGAAATTGGAGAGAAATCTCTTTTTCCTAGGACACAGAAAGATTGTATTTTTTTTTTCAACACGGAAGAGGGCACGGAGGGGAAATGGGGGGGATGTGCGGAAAAGGGAGGGGGTGGGAGTGGAGGAGGGGGTGCAGGAGAGAGGTGGAGTTTACAAGGACGGAGGAGTTTTTGCACGGTGCTCACAGACAGACATATAAACGGGGACGGACAGAGTGTGTGTGTGTGTGTGTGTGTGTGTGTGTGTGTGTGGGGGGGGGCATTGGGAGCCAGGAAAAAGTAAGAAAGGAGGTTGAGAGAGAGAATGCAAAAGAGAGAGAGCGAGAAAGAGAGAGAGGGAGAGAGAGAGAGGGGGGGGGGGGGGGGGAGAGACGGTGTGCTTTGTCATGTCCGAATGAAAACAAGCAGCTCTCAGACACACTCATAACTTTAAAAAATAAAAAAAATAAAATGAAAAGAAAAGACAAAAAAATGGTACATAAAACTTACGAACAATTCAGTTTCTTAAAAAACACTCGGTCATCTATTAGAAAACAACAATACGAGCCGAAAAGAAAAGGCGGGTGTGGGAGGTTAAAGAGATTCGATCCAAAGATTCGAGGAGGTGACCACTTATTTATTTATTCTTTTCCCCCCACCAGTAGATGGCACCAGTGGGTTACATCACAGCGGTCGCAAGTGGGATTATCCTTCCTCGACTTGGCTGAGTGGAACGGGACGAGGAAAGGAGGGAGGGAAGAGGGGGAGGGGGGGGGGAGTAATAGAACTGTAATAGAAGACTGGCAGTGAAAAGAGAGTGCTGGAGGCAGAGAGAATGGCAGTTAAACAGCTGAGAAGGATGGCAGTGATCGAGGGCAGAGCGGGCCCGGGGTCAGGGGAGGTGGGGAAACAAAAACAAAAACTACAACTACAACAACACAAAAGGAATCTAAAAATGGACGCCACCCACCCGCTCATATCGCCGGTTGTGAATCTAGACGGGAGCTGCCGTGTTTTGGGTGTTCCCTGTCGTAGTAGTAGTAGTAGTAGTAGTAGTCGTGAGCCTTAATGGAGTTATAGCATTCAGGGCTTCTTTTAGTGTTAATTCACCGTCGTTATTGTTACCATTCATGGAGTTTCCTCACAGCAGCGTGGTTTGTGTCGTAACCATGGTGTCCCTCGCAGATAATAGCTGATCTAATAAAGCGAACGCGTTGCGTGCTTGTTGTGGATCGGCTATTTTCTGCACACGACGCCGTCGTCGTTCGACCGAGTATAAAATCAGGCTGTATGAAGAGTGAGTGGATCTACAACGGTGATCTCAAAGAACAGTACAACCAGTGGCAGACTAATGCTGTGAAAGAGGAGGACAGAGGATGGGAGAAGAAAACAAAAGGATGAGAGGGGAGGGGCCACACTCCACCCATTCTCTTCTCTCCTCCTCTGTCATTGGTCCTCTTGTTGTTTTGGTGTTTTGTGTGTGTGTGTGTGTGTTTTTAGTTTTTTTGTTTTCAGAAGAAGGTGTAGATTAGAAGGAGATGGGAGGATGGTGAAGAGGAGGGGAGGGTGGGGTGTGTCAAGGAGAGATGGATGGGTGGGAGTAGGAAGGAGAGAGAGAGAGAGAGAGAAAGAAGTGAGAGAAAGAGACAGAGGGGCAGAGAAAAGGGGGGATGAGCTCAGGGGAGGAACAGGGTGAGAAGTAAAGAATGGTTTGATAATTTAATAGTACGTCTCTTTTTCCACCCAGCCTGCAGAAGAAAACAAAGGAAAGGGGGAAGAGAAACAAAGAGACAGACAAAGAGTTAGAAGATTCCCTCTATTAAATGTTATTTTGATTGTTTTATTATTATTATTATATTATTATTAGTAGTATTATGACTACATTTTGAATTGTATTTTGAACTAGTACTGAAATAAATCATGTCACGTCTTTATTAGATAATGTTATGAGTGTTGCATTTAGTGAATACATGCACAGTTTCTTTCCCCCTCTTCTCAGAAATATTGCTATACATGATTACAGACCTCAGGTCAGTCATTTACAATGATTCAGATTTATGCACTGCATGCTTTGAGCAATTGAGGTTTTGGATGTAAAGAGTAAAAAATAAAATAAAAAATAAACCAAGACCTTTCATAGTCCACTGGTCATCACGTGACTTACTATATAAACTTTGGCACAGTGTGCAGTGTGGATATACTTGGTTATTTCATGTTCTTCCTGTGTGTGTGTGTGTGTGTGTGTGTGTGTGTGTGTGTGTGTGTGTGTGTGTGTGTGTGCGTGCGTGCGTGCATGCATGTGTGCGTGTGTGTTGTTTTACCTCCAGGATTCCGGCGCAGGATGAGTTTTCGGATCTCATCGTAAACAAAGATGAGGAAACTGTACGGGAATGCACAGAACCACCAACTAGGCCTGTGAGAGAGAATGAAAGAGAGAGAATGAGAGAGAGACAATGGGAAGGACTGATGCCTGTGCATAGGGAGGGCCTGCTCCTTACTTGAGTGGGTACATCCGTAGTGCCACGTCCATGCCAGGGCAGTAGGACAGGAAGGCAGCCAGGGCAGTCTCCTCAAACAGGCCAAAGATCAAAATCTTATTCCTGGCGGAAAACAAACAGAATCAAGTCAACACCTTCTCACTCAGAGAGAGAGAGAGAGAGAGAGAGAGAGAGAGAGAGAGAGAGAGAGAGAATAATTGAGTACATTTTCTTGATATATAAGTATATTCTAAATATGTCAGTATATTCTAAATATGTCTATCAACACATATATTTTCTATAATTGATTAAAGCTTTTAGCGAACATTTTTAACTTAAATCTTTGCTTCCTGGCATCCCTGGAACGAAATATTTTGAAATACTGCTCCGCGGTCAAATCCATATAATTTTGGGGGCGTCCGTGAAATGAAAACGTTTGAGAACCACTGAAATAGAATCATACGTTTAGAAGACATTTTTAGAATCGGCCTCAGGTCTTAAGATTCTTTCCAAGAGAGGCTCTGTCCAGAGGAGTGTGTTTTAGGACAGGAGTGGAGCAGGGGCAGTAGTACTAGTTTAACTGTGGCTGAAATGTTTGTACTCACTTCATGCCCTGCTGGAACACAGAGTTGCGTCTGGTCTTGCAGATGATGACATCCGCCCACTGCACCACTACGATGCTGACAAAGAAGGCCGTGTGGCAGGTGTATTCCACAATCTTACGCTGCTCATATGTCTATACAGGGAGAGAGAGGGAGGCAGGGTGAAAACACAGGTCAAAGACATATGTCTATACAGGGAGAGAGACATATGTCTATACAGGGAGAGAGAGGGAGGCAGGGTGAAAACACAGGTCAAAGACATATGTCTATACAGGGAGAGAGACATATGTCTATACAGGGAGAGAGAGGGAAGCAAAAATGCTACCATACTATACTTGGCATATCGTTGCTGTCGGGCAGAAACCTCTTATCTCCATATTTTAACGTAATATGTAAACAGTGTCGCTCACCAACAATAACTGAATTTTGGTGAGTGACACTGCTTTGTCATAGACAAGTATAATGAAATTGGGCTTAACTACATGAACTCTTGCATCCCTGTTCTGGGTAAGTTATAATAGGCAAACATTTGCCAAGAAATAGCTGATCTGCAAGCTTGTGTGTGTGTGTGTGTGTGTGTGTGGGGGGGGTCTCATTTCAACAAAGTTTCACAAATGGCACCTGGTCATATAAACATTTTCAGCTGAGAGGTTTTATTGTGCTGTAATCCCTGTGTAGCGTACCCATTGCTGTCCATAGCTGTCCTCCAGGTCGTTCATGGAGCGGTCGTCCCAGTTGAGCCTGATGCCGACCAGCAGAGAGGGAAGGAAACCGTTCTCAGCCAGGATCACAAAGTAGGAGAAGAACCCTCCCAGGGCTTGGATCATACCTGTCGTATGCACAGCAGGGGGTGGAGGAGGGAGACTGATGATTGATTCACTGATTTCGTCTATCGGTTTGACACGATTACAAATGATACCAAAGGGCAGACATTCATCACCTATCAGCATAATAATCAGAACAATCAAAACAATACAAGGAGGACAAGGAGGGAATAGGGAAAGTGAGGAAGAGAGTGTAAGTGTGACGTACCGATCTGTCCGTAGGCGATGCTGATCAGCCTCTCGTTCACCAGCTTGTCCCTGGCTGGGTTCCTGGGCTGACGCTTCATGATGTCACTCTCTGCTGCCTCGTAGGCCAGTGAGATGGCTGGGACCTGATGGAGGGAGAGAGAGAGAGAGCAATGGAGGTTCACCCATTAACCCAATACCTGAGACAGATTCTACACATGTTTTCTAAACCAGTAGATCTCAAACGTTTCTGTGTCAAGGACCCCTAAAATGATATGTATTTGGCCACGGACCCGCCCATCTGAAAATGTTTTGTGTCAGGGACCCCCAGAAGAGAAGATTTGTGTTCAAATCATACAAAATCACATTTCAAAGAAGTGACGTGTACAGTACACATGTGCAGTACACATGTGGTGTATGCTGTATGCAGTGGTTCCCAAACTGTGGTGCGTGCACCCCTTGTGGTGCGTGAACGCTGTCTAGGGGGTGTGTGACATGAAAAGGGTAATGGCGGTTTTATGGTGTTATTTAACACAAACGGAAAAGTCCGGTACAACACTGTGGTAAGGAGATGTACAGTGTAGAGCAGCCGGGGGGAGTATACAGCAGCTGCATGTCTCTCAGTGCAGTGAGTGACATTCTGTGATTATTTGCCATAATCATATTTTTAAAATTATAATTTTCCGCCAAATACAACGAGACTGAGCATTGGGAGGTGCGTCAGCTAGGTCAGGAGGTAACGGGGGTGCACGGCCAAAAAGGTTTGGGACCGCTGCTGTACAGTATATAGCTAAAATCTAAAATGACACAGATGGTTTTAACGGGTTTAAAGGGGCATGAAAGTGTGGAGGAATTGATTAAGAAGGATGGCAGGAGAGTGCAAGAAAGAGACAGAACGAGAGAGAGAGAGAGAGAGAGATGAAGTCCCAAGAGAAAGGCAGAGAGACTAATCATTTTCAGGTGGATGAGCATCACTTTATGCCTGCACACTGAATGAAGGCAGATGGTTTACATAATGTGGAGTCATGTGTGTGTGTGCATGAGGAAAATTGATACCTGCTATACATTATTGCGTGTGTGTACCTGTGCACATATTAGATTAGGCAGTGCATAACCCATGCTGTATGGTATACAGTATATGTTCAGCCATGGGCATCCAAGCATGAGTGTGCATACAGAACATAGACTACATACAGGTGAATGCTCATTGTGTCCACCACCGATCGTGACTGGTGACTGACTGCACACCACACACACACACACCCACACACACACACACACACACACACACACACGGTTATGTATGCACACTGCTGGCCTGTGCTCAGGGTGATGATGTGTGTATGATTGTATGTGTGTATGCACATGTGTCTATTGTTTGTTCTTTGTCTTCGTGCATGTTGTCATCAGTTGGTGCATTCAGAATCATTCCTGCATTTGTGTGCGTCTCTTTGTGTATATAAAATGAACGAATAGTTTTTTTTCTGTGGTTTACCATATGGTTAAATACAATTTAGTTAACATACTGTAGGTGACACCGGCATAAAACGCTGAGGCTTATTATGCCTTGCCTACCCTATTAGAAGAGTAACTTAGTTACACACAAAACAGAGGAAAAAAAAACACATTTCCAGAACATTGTTCGACAAAATGATTATAATGATAATAATGAACAATTATTATTACGTCAGCTGATTTTAGCTAGAAACAAACCAAGAATACCGAAATATGCAATCGTACATAAACCCAAGCATATCATTTATATACATATTTCCTGTACATAAATATACATTTTATGTACCTATAAATACGTATTCATGTCTATCTCTACTATATGCCCAGTGTGTATTTTACTGGCCTATTTAGCCCATTCTGAACGGGCACCCATTTTGGTGTTAGCATCATGTTATGCTTTAGCTATTGAAAAATAGCAGATCTACAAGCTCATAGCGTAGAGTGGCGCGCTACGAGCTTGTAGGTCTGCTATTTTTGAAAAAACATCGAAGAACGACTGACATTTTTAGAATCTGATCTCAGGTCAGAATGAGTTAATCAGACCAGTGTGTGTCCAGTGGAAACCTCGTGTGAATCTGATCTCAGGTCAGAATGGGTTAGATTGGTTCCTGTGCTGCTGCGTTTTGTGTGTGTCTCTCACCATGTCAGTTCCCAGGTCGATGCAGAGGATGGTGATGGTTCCCAGGGGCAGGGGGATGTTGACAATGATGAAGAAGAGGAAAGGAGTGATCTCTGGGATGTTGCTGGTCAGGGTGTAGGCAATGGACTTCTTCAGGTTGTCAAAGATCAGACGGCCTAAACGAGGAAAAGGGAAAACATGTTCGACGTGTCTGAAAAGCAGTCAATGCATTCCTATGCTAGCGATAAATCATGGTCAAGTCAGATTTTTAGAAGTGCTCTGGGGATCAGAAACCCGAAAATGGTATTGATCTCAGGCTAATTATCCGAGAGTGATTCAGATTTATACTTGGTTGTGCACCATTGTGTCGCACGCCAAAAGTATCTGATCGGCAATATCTGGTGCGTGAACCCTATGCCCAACTAATTTGCGCATTCATTTATGGGTCATAGACGACATGTTTAATATTGTGTCATATAAGAACTGTGTTCCAAAAATAAACAAATGAGCATGGCTGTTTGACTCATATGGATATGAAGCATCAACTGACAGCGAGAAAACATTAACGTTACCTTCGCCGAAGTAACTACATTTTTGCCAGAAACATACTGTATCAAATGAGTGACTGACCATCGTAAACCAGCCACCTCCCTGACAACAGTGCAGGGACAATTTGTTTCTTTGTCTTATATGAGATGACTAATAAAACTCAATGTTATTCTGCATAGAGAAATTACTTCCGTGACCCAGGGGACATCAGGACTGCGTTAGTCATTATAAAAAGCACCCAATGCGACGCCTCCACCTCCTCACCTTCCTCCACTCCTGTGACGATGGAGGCAAAGTTGTCGTCCAGGAGGATCATGTCGGCCGCCTGCTTGGACACGTCAGAGCCCGAGATCCCCATGGCGACGCCGATGTCGGCCTTCTTCAGGGCAGGAGAGTCGTTCACACCGTCACCCGTCACGGCCACGATGGCACCCTGGCAGACGGAGAGAGAGAGACACAGCACAGAACTGACCGACCACAATCAGCTTGTGAAGTATCATTTCATGCCTTGCCTTTCGGTGAATTAAATAAGGCAGTTCACGTCGGTGCCTATATACTGTACGTCTATGTATAGTTTAATAAGACACGAGTCCGATTCCAATAACACCTTCTAAATCCTAACCTACGTTTTCTGAACTACTGTTTTTGATTCAGATAATTGTGTGCTGTGAGGCATTGTGCGCTTATGGATCAGCAACCGCTTCTGGCGGAACGTTCCGTCTTATAAGCTTTATTATTGATATCAAACCGGATCACTGATTTCTTTATTTTTGCTTGGCCTTTCCTTCTTCAGCGATCCTAGACCGGTTTCATGCATGCGAAGTGCCGTTCACTTCTTGTATACAGGCTGACTAAAAAGCTGAATAACTCTCCATGGTTTTGACAAAATGCAGATGTTTGGAGGTCTTTTCTGATTATCCGGTGATCCCGATTGGAACATTGGCGTTTTCTAGAGCAAGGATGGCCTCATTTTAGCTCGCTAGAATTGACGCTAATATCTTAGCATCTAAAATGAACGCCCAAACCAGACGTGCATCACACTAAAACCAAGTAGATCCGGGTCGGCAGTTAATAGTACGGTAGCTTAGCAAAAAAATGTGGACACGGCTGACAAAAGCGCCAATTTTTTTCCACATGTTCTCCATAACCATACGTTTCATTTTGGAAGGGGAGCCACGTCATCAAGATGTCAGAAGGCGGCCATCTTGGCGTTCAAAGATGGCCGCCATGTAATATCTATAAGTGCCACTATCTCAGCTTCTAAGCCACTTAGAAGGTCAATCTTGGTGTCAAAATATACATTATCTGGGTCAAGGAATGCAATAAGGTCATTGAGAATATCACTAGATGTTTATTTGTGCCAATATCAAATAAATAGGTCATTCTAGCAACATATTTACATCATCTTCAACTCTTTTAGCAGTCAGATACATTGAAAAATGGAGCATGAAGTGAATGATAACAACATTCAAATTATCTGTTACATTTACAACTGCAAAGAGCTGTGCAATTCCAGTGTGCCTTTTACATGAGCACCTGTAACCTGTCACAGGACTGGCTCTCCTGTGAGAGCCAGTCAGGGCAAACCCTGACTGGCGTCACACTTAAAGACACATAAGGTTGTGGCGTCTTTAAGTGTTCTTTAAGACCTTCTCAGACTCCTCCCTGCCAGTGGCGGGAGGTTTTCGTTCCGAAACCGAGGTACAGAATTTCATTTATGAACTCAGCACAGGGCATCATTAATGTCCTGTGGGTTTAAGAGTGGTGACGTCAGACGCCCAAAGCCTCAGGGTTTATAAGGCCTGTGTCTGCGTCACCGCCTCACTCGAACACTTTTCCTTCTGCCAAGAGCAAGACAAAAGGGTGTTCAGCGAAATATTTCACTCACTTACTTAAAGAACCATGGTTACTAAAGTAACCTTCATGTTCTTTTAAGTTGTGTTCGCAAAATATTTCGCTCTATGGGACCTTATGAACTCCCGTATCCTGAACTAGCCAGTGAGTCCTAGGACTTGAGGATAAATAAGGGCTGGGGATAAACCTTAGGTTTGTAGCCCGGTCCCACAGGGTGGAAAGGTGACAGTCTTAGACTGTCAGTGTCTTCCCGGAGCGGCTAACTGGGGTAGGGCGGCGACTGCCCCAGGCAGCCTGGGTTTTATAGAGGGAGGAGGGGCGTTGCCTCATTTCCTCTAGAGCTCTTGTGGGATGGACTTGATCGGAGTCCATTTATGGTGCGGCAGCTCCCAAGACCGCGCACGCTAAAGAGGGCACTGCCACATCTAGGTTATAGTATGTGGCGAAGGTCGAGGGGGAGGACCAGCTTGCCGCTGTGCAGATATCCTGGATTGAGACACCCTTGTGGAGTGCCCAGGATGCTGCCATGCCTCTTGTGGAGAGAGCCTTTAGCGTTAGCGGGGGCTCCACTCCCTGAGTGGTGTAGGCCAGGCGAATGGCCTGAACTATCCAGTTTGAGATAGTAACCTTTGTGACAGGTTTTCCCATGGTTCTGTCACCCCAGGATATGAACAGTTGATGACCTATCCTTGAGGGGCCTGTTCTGTCCATGTAAGTGCGGAGCACTCTCACTGGGCAAAGGCAGTTCAGCCTCCTGTCCTCTTCAGTAGCGAAGGGAGGGGGGTGGAAAGCCTGTAGAGGTCCACCGGTACGCAAACTGAGAAAGCGGGTCATTGTTGATTGGGCTCTGGCCTTCTGAATTGTTGCGACAACATTCGGAGGGAGACCGGCCTCACTCAGCATTAGCCTCTCATGGGCCAGACCCATAGGTCTAGGTCCTTGGGGAAGGGGTGGAAGATTACTCGTCCCGCCTGCGTGAGAAGATCCGCCCGTAGAGGGAGCTGCCATGGTTGGCTGTAGAGGAGGGGGGCTATCTCCGTCCTCCAGACACCCCAGGCTGGTGCTACTAGTAGTACCGTCAGACCCCGAGTCCTCACTCTGTCCAGAGTGGGAAGAATGAGACTCAGTGGGGCGTATAGGAGGGACCTGGGCCATTGGTGTGCTAGAGCGTCTAGCCCCAATGTCGATGGTCCTCCCATGGCGAAGAAGAGAGGGCACTTCGTGTCCTGCTCTGAGGCAAAAAGGTCCACCTTGGGTGTCCCGAACCTGTCCCAGATCTGGTTCGCTACCTGGGGATGTAACGACCAGTCTGCGTAGCGGAGGGGTCCTCTGGACAGCAGGTCCACCCCTGTGTTTAGAACACCCGGGATGTGACACGCTGTGATGGATAGTAGACGAGCGTCGCACCACATCGTGAGTCGCAGAGCCAGCTGGTGTAAGCGAGGGGACCTGAGTCCCCCTTGCTTGTTGATGTAGCACATAGTTGTTGTGTTGTCCGCCCTGACCAGGACGTGACAACCTCGGATGCGCGGTTCGAAATCCCTCAGAGCGAGGAATACCGCCATCAGCTCCAGATAATTGCTGTGGCAGGACCGTAGTTGTTCTGTCCACATCCCTCTGGTTGTAGTGCCCTCCAGTGTGGCTACCCAGCCAGTCATGCTGGTGTCTGTGGTGACGACTTTCCTGGTCAGAGGTCTGCCCATAGAGACGCCCTCTGTCTGCCCACCATTTCAGGGCCAGCACACATTGTGACGTCACTGTTACCCTCTGGTGGCGATGGTGCATAGGTATGCGTCATCCAACGTTGAAAAGGTCTCATATTCAGCCTGGCTAGGCGGGTTATGTGAACCACTGAGGCCATAAGCCCCGCCATCCGGAGGCATGCATGAAAAGGAATCGAACGATCCCTCTTGAATGGTGCCGCGGAATGTATTATTGCCTCTATTCTCTCTTGGCTCGGGCGAGCTGTGAAAGAGATTGGTATAGTGTTATACCGGTGAAGTCTATAGACTGTGTCGGAGTTAACATGCTCTTCTCCTGGTTGATTTGAAACCCGAGAGAGGTTGGTGGCAGACGCGGGTCCCTCTGTAATCTGTCCACCATCACTTACATGAGCACCAAAACCAAACAGAATAGGAATACATCAAAGTAAAGTCCAAAAACGAACCATACTTGTGTACATATATTGCCAGAATGAACAAAATTATCTATTATTGGCAGATTTAGTCACTTATTGATATTCCCTATAGTTATATTGCATTCCTTGACAAAGAAAATGTATATATTGACACCAAGTTTGACCTTTTAGGTGGCTTAGAAGCTGAGATAGCTTCACTTATAGATATTACATGGCGGCCATCTTTGAACGCCAAGATGGCCGCCTTCTGACATCTTGATGACGTGGCTCCCCTTCCAAAATGAAACGTATGGTTATGGAGAACATGTGGAAAAAATTTGGCGCTTTTGTCAGCCGTGTCCACATTTCTCTAAAATATGGCCCTAAGCTACCGTACTATAAGCATTGGCACTTGCGTCCACCAGGTGGCAGTGATACGGTACGGGAAAAAAATACAAATTTGAAACTTAGTACAACTAAAATGACGCCGATGCTTTCCCGGGTTGAAAGGTATAACAACAACGTATGGGCTTTCCAGGTCTAAAGTGGGTTGAGACAACTGCACGTGCACTTGCCTGTGCACGTGCATACACTGTGCGTGCATGTGTACTAGTACCTGTCTCTGACAGCCCTCCACGATGATGAGCTTCTGCTGCGGGGACGTCCTGGCGAATACGATCTCTGTGTGGTTCTTCAGGATGTCGTCCATCTGGTCCTGGCTCAGCTCCTTCAGGTCTGTGCCGTGGATGACGCACGCCTTGGCATCCCTGCAACATTCACACGGTTCCGGCTGAGTATTTATTGACATACTACTGGGTTTGGGGCAAATGAGCGAAGGAAGCGTGTATTTGTGTTGTGCTTGTGTGCACTGATGGAGGAAGTACAAAAGCTGTTTTGATAGTATCAATACCACAATCTAAAAATACTCGTAAAAGTAAAAAAAAAAATATATATAGTAAAAGTTCGGTGTTCAAGATTTACTTGAGTAAATGTACAAAATGATTGGCATCAAAGTGTACTTAAAGGGGAATACCACTAATTCTCGTGTACTCTTTTGGTGCATTCACAAGGGCATAGATGCAGTCTGCCATTCATTGCCAATGGAAGCCAGCGACATGACGTTGGAAAGATGCAATGATGCATGTAGCTGCTCCAAATCAACTCACAGCGCGTCTTTGTGTCTGCCCGTCTGCAGAGTACCCCGACGTGATGTCACTGATCACTAGCACCTTGCACACCGCCTTAACCCTTATGCCTAAACCTTTTTGTCTATTTCTTAACATTTTGAAATAGTTAAAATACTGTTTCTACAGTATTTAAAGCAGGATTTCTTTGTTTTAGTTTCTTTAATTACAATTTCGAATTGGACTTGAATCTTTAGATTGGATCTGACAGCCCTTGGTGTACTGTATGTTACCTGGGGTTGACCTGGCTGACAGGGATGTGTACTGTATGTTACCTGGGGTTGACCTGGCTGACAGGGATGTGTACTGTATGTTACAGTACCTGGCTGACAGGGATGTGTACTGTATATGTTACCTGGCAGACAGGGATGTGTATTGTATTATGTTACCTGGCTGACAGGGATGTGTATTGTGTGTTACCTAGGGTTGACCTGGCTGACAGGGATGTGTACTGTATATGTTACCTGGCAGACAGGGATGTGTATTGTATTATGTTACCTGGCGGACAGGGATGTGTACTGTATGTTACCTAGGGTTGACCTGGCGGACAGGGATGTGTACTGTATGTTACCTAGGGTTGACCTGGCTGACAGGGATGTGTACTGTATGTTACCTAGGGTTGACCTGGCTGACAGGGATGTGTACTGTATATTACCTAGGGTTGACCTGGCTGACAGGGATGTGTACTGTATGTTACCTAGGGTTGACCTGGCTGACAGGGATGTGTACTGTATATTACCTAGGGTTGACCTGGCTGACAGGGATGTGTACTGTATATTACCTAGGGTTGACCTGGCTGACAGGGATGTGTACTGTATATTACCTAGGGTTGACCTGGCTGACAGGGATGTGTACTGTATGTTACCTAGGGTTGACCTGACTGACAGGGATGTGTACTGTATATTACCTAGGGTTGACCTGGCTGACAGGGATGTGTACTGTATGTTACCTAGGGTTGACCTGACTGACAGGGATGTGTACTGTATGTTACCTAGGGTTGACCTGGCTGACAGGGATGTGTACTGTATGTTACCTAGGGTTGACCTGGCTGACAGGGATGTGTACTGTATGTTACCTAGGGTTGACCTGGCTGACAGGGATGTGTACTGTATGTTACCTAGGGTTGACCTGACTGACAGGGATGTTGAGGCGGGCAGCGATGTCCTCTACTGTCTCGTTGCCTTCAGAGATGATGCCCACGCCCTTAGCAATGGCCTTGGCTGTGATTGGGTGGTCTCCGGTCACCATGATGACCTGCACACAAAAGATTAAATACAATGAATAGACAAGTTGGTAAAAAAACAAGAAGGCGACAAAGAAAGCTGAGCGAGTAGAGTGAGACAATACTAATTGTTATAATATCCTATATATTAAAATTGGCTTAAGGGAGGACTGGCCAGTGGACTACGGCCACGCCACTCTGACTTAACTTGACGACCATAAAGAAACTAAAGAAACCCTATATGCCCTTAGGCTTATATGGAGATCCAGGTCCCAACCACTGTTCCTGGGACAGGTGCCGGACATGTACCAACGTGAGAAGGCAGCATCAGAGTTTTGTACTCTGTGGGGGCAGCACCGGTAGCCAATGGAGGGACCGGAGAAGAGGGGGACATTGGAGAACTTTGGCTGGTTGAAGACCAAGCGAGCTGCGGCATTCTGGATCAATTCATCATATATGCGCATATATGGATATACACTTTATACAGTAGTCCAAAACTGCTGATCAAACCAATATGTCCAATCTACACTACAGGGTATAGGCCGGGGCATACATCAGGGCATATATCGGCATAAAAGGGAGGGACACAGGCAGACAGACAGACACAGAGATCTACGCCATATAGGGACAGTTTGGGCATAAAAGGGACACAGGTACAACGGGTAATCTGACAAAGCTCCCGACACTACGACTGTCAGACATTATCGGTCGGATCCGGAGTGTGACGTATGTGTGAGGGCCTCTGCGTGCCTCTCACACCTACGTAATAATATCGTACGTAATAATATCTAGTATAGAATATCCTCCACACTATTGTCTCCCACACGCTATAAAAATGCAATCCATTATTAGAAACAGCTGCTGTTAAATTAACTGAATTAACTGCTGTTGTCTGATTAGAAACATCTGGCAGGTGGCAACCAAAATAGCCTTGCAGCAGCAGTGGAATTACTATAGTCTGTCTACGTATTTCCTTTATGGTAGTATAATAAGCACACAAACCACAAATATACACCCCTAGAGGACCCCAGTCAACAAAGTATTATAGGTTTTAAATGGTTAAGAGAGTGTTGGGATGGTTATACAAGTATTGAGCATCATAGGTTAATGATGATAGGACAATATAGAGATAGAGAGCTGTACCTTTATTGAAGTATCCAACTAAAAAAACAACAACCTTGAAGTACAGTAACGTGGGGGGAAAGTGGCTCTCACCTTGATGCCAGCAGACCGGCATTTGCCCACGGCGTCGGGCACGGCAGCGCGGGGAGGATCAATCATGGACATGAGGCCCACGAAGCACAGGTTGTCTGTCTGGAAGTTGACGTCATCTGTGTCGAAGGCGAAGCCCTTGGGGAACTTGTCCTCAGGCAGGAACACGTGGCAGAAACCTGGGAGAGGAGAGGAGAGGAGAGGAGAGGAGAGGAGGGGAGGGGAGAGGAGAGGAGAGGAGAGGAGAGGAGAGGAGAGGAGAGGAGAGGAGAGGAGAGGAGAGGAGAGGAGAGGAGAGGAGAGGAGAGGAGAGGAGAGGAGAGGAGAGGAGAGGAGAGGAGAGGAGAGGAGAGGAGAGGAGAGGAGAGGAGAGGAGAGGAGAGGAGAGGAGAGGAGAGGAGAGGAGAGGAGAGGAGAGGAGAGGAGAGGAGAGGAGAGGAGAGGAGAGGAGAGGAGAGGAGAGGAGAGGAGAGGAGAGGAGAGGAGAGGAGAGGAGAGGAGAGGAGAGGAGAGGAGAGGAGAGGAGGAGAACTGTTTACATGTGTTTGTCCTAATTTATCATCCCTAGCATCCCCATTTTTGGCACCAACAATATATGTGTAATTGTGTGTATAGATACAGTATATTTTAATATACTGTACAAAATTATTAAATATATATATTAAATTCTTAAAATATCTAATAATATTTTTCCAACAATGCTCTCTCCAGTCCATAGAACAAGTTGAGGTAGACTGGAACTCCCAGATCCCCTCCCACACTTCCTCCGAGAGTTCAGTTCCTGCATCCCTCTCCCATCTCTCTTTGATGTACAACGTGCTTTCATTTTTAGCATCTGAAATGGCGCCATATAACTCAGAGATGGATTTACTTGGCTCCACTGTGAGAGCTGACTTCAATATGGAAAAGAACTCTGATTCAACTGCAGAAAACTCTCTGAGTTTACATTCTTGATTGATATAGTGCCGCACCTGGAGATATCTGTAAAAGTCAGCCTGTTCGAAACCATGTTTGACTTGTATTGATCTGAAACTATCGACTTCACTTCTTTGTATAAATGACATATAAGTTGTGACACCTTTCTCTATCCATGACTTAAATCCAATGTCACCTCTATTTGGGGCAAAATCTGTATCGAAGGCACACCATCTGAAAAGTTTCAATTTTTTTTTTAAACCACATATATATTAAATTCTTAAAAAGAAAAGCAGATCTACAAGTGCAAAATGTGTCAAAATGTGATGTGTTGCCTTTTTGTAGACCGGTTATTTTTTGTTGCACAATAACATACACACGTAAGCGGTTAAAGGACAACTTTTTTGTGTTAAATCTTTTTCATATGCTGCTTTTTTTTAGTTTTAGCGATTTTAGTTATTTTTGACAGGGGGGCAGGGCATGACCTATGGTCATGAAGTGTGGGTCATGACCGAAAGAATAAGGTCGCGAATACAAGCAGCCGAAATAAGTTTTCTCCGACGGGTGGCTGGCATCTCCCTTAGAGATGAGAAGTTCAGTCACGCAAGAGAGCCTCGGAGTAGAGCCGCTGCTTCTTCGCCTGGAAAGGAGCCGGGTTCTCTCTCCCATCCTCCCATCTTACCCAGCACTCTCTCTCCCATCCTCCCATCTTACCCAGCACTCTCTCTCCCATCCTCCCATCTTACCCAGCACTCTCTCTCCCATCCTCCCATCTTACCCAGCACTCTCTCTCCCATCCTCCCATCTTACCCAGCACTCTCTCTCCCATCCTCCCATCTTATCCAGCAATCTCTCTCCCATCCTCCCATCTTAACCAGCACTCTCTCTCCCATCCTCCCATCTTACCCAGCACTCTCTCTCCCATCCTCCCATCTTATCCAGCAATCTCTCTCCCATCCTCCCATCTTAACCAGCACTCTCTCTCCCATCCTCCCATCTTACCCAGCACTCTCTCTCCCATCCTCCCATCTTACCCAGCACTCTCTCTCCCATCTTACCCAGCACTCTCTCTCTCCATCCTCCCATCTTACCCAGCACTCTCTCTCTCCATCCTCCCATCTTACCCAGCACTCTCTCTCCCAGTCCTCCCAGCTCCATGTATGCGTTCTGGAAGGCCTCCTTCAGCTCCTCGTTCATGGGCTGCTCCTTGCCCTGCAGCATGATGGTGGAGCAGTTGTCCAGGATCCTCTCCGGGGCTCCCTTCATCACCAGCAGGTAGCGGTCGTCATCCTCAATGTCTGTCTCGTGAATGGAGAGCTGGGAAAGGGGGGATGTTGTTGTTATCGGCCATTCTCATGGATGTATATCAAATAAAATCTCACGACAGAAAGTTTAGTGAAGTTAGACAGGAAGCGGGGAGAGAGAGAAGGGGAGTGACACGCAGCAACGGCCATCGGGATCGCGACTCCAACCTGCGACACACTGTCAGGCTACACTGGAGCCTAGGTAGGCCTTAATTACAGTACTTGAGTAAATGTACTTAGTTATTTTCCACTACTGCTTTGTGTGTGAATACATACTGTAACATTTTTGCGCAGCACACTCACTGACCTGGTACTTGTTGGTGGAGTTGAACGGGATCTCGGCCACCTTCTTGTTCTTCTCCCTGATTTGCTTGACGTTTCCACAGGACAGCTCGATGCACTTGAGCAGAGCCGACTCCGAGGCGTCTCCCGCCACGTCCCTCTTCAGGATGGGCAGCTGGTCCTGGCCGGCCTTGAACGCTGCGCGGTTGCACAG
The DNA here is from genome assembly GCF_964188405.1 of Protomyctophum parallelum. NCBI lineage: Eukaryota > Metazoa > Chordata > Actinopteri > Myctophiformes > Myctophidae > Protomyctophum > Protomyctophum parallelum. The sequence goes on along the minus strand of NC_139697.1, from coordinate 41,457,893 downwards.
GGAGGCGATGCGCGCCAAGGACACCCACGTCAGGGAGGTCTTGTCAAACGACGCACCTGAAAGCAGAGGGTAGAGATATTTATTTAGGGGTGGCAAACACATACTGACATACATGCTGATTAAAGACCAGCACTGGCTGTGCGTAAGTTCAAACGTCGTTTACGTGCATTGGATGCAACATTTTAAGGGTTGCACCAGCTGAAACATGGCAGGCATAAAATTACAACTCCACACCTAATCCATATAGTTAGTAGGTGTGAAGTCCTCCCTAATGTCCTCCATTGTGCGTCGTGTGGATAACTTGGGAGGACGTGGAGGAGCGCAGGGCGTTCCGTGACAGACTGCACCCCTTGGAAATGTACGTATGACGTAGATTTATACGAGCACTCTTGTATTCCATGAGCAGAGATAATGAGGAATACTGACGGGTACAGGCTTTAGTTTGTAACAATTGCCCTTTAACACTTAACACTTAACTAACCATTAGCTAAGGAAAAATAAACAACAGGATCGTAGGAATATAGTTTCAGTTATTTATATAGAGAGGCAGAAAAGCACTAATGTCAAACAAACGGTGTACAATCAAAGCAATGCTCTTGGCAAAGTGCGTCTGTCCCTGTCGCTCTCCCTATAACATAAAAGAAATAAACAGGCAAACAAACTGAAATCCACAAACAGTACTCTTTCAAAACCCCTCCCGCCCCAAACAAGTCCTGACGCTCTCTGTAGCGTCCTGCGCCACAACGTTCACAACAAACAAAACGATAAACAATCCCCCCAAAGTCAAGTGCGCAGAACCGCGCTAAGTATTAAATAAATAAGTCTGCGTTCGTCCTCTCCTCTTCCTTAATGAAGCGCGCGCCCGCGGCCGTTTACAATAGTTCCTTGAGAGTTCCTAGGTGTCCAAAGAAATATAAAATATCCGCTACGAATAATCCAACGAAAAAAAACACGATTGGGGTACCCCTATATAGTCACAATCCCAGCAGAAAGGTTTGGAATGAGCTCACCATTAGCACCGGCTCCGCCACATACCACGCACGCCGGCAACGGTTAACCCATTCTGACCTGAGATCAGATTCATACGAGGATTCTGCCGGACACACACTGGTCTGACGAACCCATTCTGACCTGAGATCAGATTCTAAAAATGTCAGTCGTTCTTCGATTTTTCAAAAAATAGCAGACTTACAAGCTCGTATCGCGCCACTCGGTGGCGCGATATGAGCTTGTAGATCTGCTATTTTTAAATAGCTAAAGCATAACATGATGCTGACACCAAAATGGGTGCCCGTTCAGAATGGGTTAATCCAAACTATGACCAATAGTGAATTAAACTGTATCTGGCGCCTGGAGCTCCTCTCTCCTGTGTAGGCCTACACCTCTGTTTGCAGTTTCCCCCCTGTTCCCTATGTGCCACTCCCTCCATATGAAACCTTAGTGTGGGCGGTGCCATCAGTCCCTGAAAGCTGTCAATCACCCCTGTACAGGCCCATTACCATTCTTGTGGATAAAGTGAATAGAGGATAATACTATCTAAGTATGCAGCATCACATGTAACATTTCTCTTCATAAACAAGGGAAAATAAAGCAGAAAAACGTAGAAATGTGCTTCGTCAAAAGTTTAGACATACTATTGGTCCGACTGTCATTAGACCGACAACCTAACTCAAACCCTAACCTAAACCTAACCGCAAGCACGGGAGCAGCACATGTCCGACCATTGTTTCCGCATGTTGGTCCGTGGTGTGTCGGACCTGTGTGTGCATTCCCCATACTGACTTGCTGGCAGCAGGTTCATGAAACAGGCATAATTATATTTGTAAAAATTATATTTTACAGTAGGTGGTAGTCACACCTGACCCGAGTCAGAGTAATTGGACTCTGGGCTGGGTGTGACAACACACCTGTTGTGCATAAAGTGGCCTTCTCCACACGCCTCCATCACGACAACATGTTCCATCTGCTCCCTCTCTGCTTGGTCTGCCTGGCCTCTCTCTCTTCAACACACTGAGACAGAGAGCGCTCTGCTGAAGCAGTGGGAAGGATTCCTGACTTTCCTTAGCCCATTCTGACCTGAGATCAGATTCATACGAGGTTTCCACTGGACACACACTGGTCTGATTATACCCATTCTGACCTGAGATCAGATTAAAAAAATGTCAGTCGTTCTTCGATTTTTCAAAAATAGCAGACCTACAAGCTCGTATCGCGCCACTCGGTGGCACGATATGAGCTTGTAGATCTGCTATTTTTCAATAGATAAAGCATAACATGATGCTGACACCAAAATGGGTGTCCGGTCAGAATTTCCTCGTTGCAATAACTATATTACTTTGTGATTTTGTGGCGGCTGGCCCTATCTTGTGCGGCGCCTTATTCCTTATGCCTAATCTTATGAGGCATATCTTTTCATTTTGAAAATAATTAAAAAAACAGTGAAAATAACCGAGCTACGGGCTCACAACGTGTCAATGCAGATTGTCTATGTTTACCATTTCAAAATGTTTTTCAAAATAAATAAAAAGCCTAGTAAGTTAGATTAGACATAAGGGTTTTTTAGAGGGTATTTTAGGTTTTTAGAGGCTCTAATACTTAATTTGAGTATCTGGCACCAGAAAATAAAAGCACTTTAATCCAATAACCCTTGCTGTCATCCGTTCACTCCACAATTGTATATATTCATATTATATCATATTAGGATATCTTTACTACATTTTGAAGCAGGAAATATTAACCACATGAACCCTTAGCATCCCAATTCTGGGCACCATAATAGGTGAACATTCTGTGAAAATAGGCAAACATGCTCTGCAATCTCAATGTTTATTCATTTACATTTCCTTTTCTCTCTATAAACGATTGATTCAGAATCATGAATAACCCCTAGTTTGACATGTCACACTCACAAGCTACTTAAAGCATAATTCAAATGTGACATTCTTGCCTTATAGGTTTTCAATGGTACCCCAACGTTCAACCCCTGAATTTACAAGATATTCTCAAGTATGGCAATCTTTAAATTAACATCAGCCTATACGCTATTATGCAGTCATCCATCGTTTCAGATCCGACTGACATACCATTATGTACACTATCTATTCACTGTCCTCTGACAGTTGCTACATGTAGCACAGTACAATGCTACGGTAATCGCTGAGGGATTGGAACAAGTATTTGATTAGAAAGAAATTAAGATTTCTTGCATCCCCTAATCTCTAGCAGAGATAGTGCGATTCCCACTCGGCATGTCACTTCCTCGAGATTTACATTTAGCCTTGTGTTAAATGCGCTGCTGCTTATCTTGGCCAAATAAATAAACCTAGCAGTGGTATTGGTGATCACTGATGTCTCTCCCCAACTCACCGGACTGGTCCTCGGTGGTGTCGGCTTCGTGGATCTGGTTGTCGAACCACATGTGTGCCACAGTCATCCTGTTCTGGGTCAGGGTGCCCGTCTTGTCGGAGCAGATGGTGGATGTGGAGCCCAGGGTCTCCACGGCCTCCAGGTTCTTCACCAGACAGTTCTTACGAGCCATGCGCTTGGCGGTCAGGGTCAGACACACCTGGAAGTCAGGGAAGGAAACCGGAGAGAGAGGGACGGAGAGACGAGAGTAGGGAAAGAGGGGAAACGAGAGCAACACAGAGAACGGTGAAATAAAAAAGGAAATAGATGGAGGTCAGAGACAAAAAGAAATGGATAGATGGGAGGGAGTTAAAGAGAGGAATGGTAGATATCGGGACAGGTCGAGTCGGTGTGGAAAGAAGAGTGATGGAAAGAAGAAAAGAAAGAGAAAGATAATTAGTTGACGGTCAAAATGGTGAAACAGAAGAGATGCACAACTCCAGGCACAGAGTAAACTTAAAAGGGGAATTTCAATTTAAAACACCTCAGGGGTCATTTTCACTCAGGCTGTTGTGTGGACCCCACACGTTTTAAACTGCTTGATTCAATATAGACACTTTATATTGATTTGATCAATTTAACTCCCCCTCATGCAAGCCCATCCATCACCAAATTCCATGTTCATTCATCGTAACTAATTGTAAACAGTCGTCCCTGGTTCTCAACCGCTCCAATGACCGGCCGCGTGTGTATGTCTGTCTGTTTGGAATACGAACAGCTGCACTACTCAGTTCACACGGGTGCGATTTTCTTATGAATATACCCTATCTAAATCAAGCAACTTAAAAACCTGGGGAGCAAACAAAAGTCTGAGCAGATGTGAAAATGACCCTAGAAAGTGTCATTCCCATTTTAATCAAGCATGCCTTCATCCCAACGACTCTACCCTGACCCCTGGAGATGTCCCTCCGGATCACTAGCACCCGTATACCCCCCCCCCTCTACAGCACGATGCACTACCAATTCAATAACAGCCAAGAAGAGCGATGCAGAAAGAAAGAAAAAACGCAACGCATGAGCAAGTGAGGCGCTGAAGCAGAAGGGTGTATGCATCGCTATATGTCGTCATGCCAATGTACGGCAAGACCACGGCGGGGCCAAAAACAGAACTAGTCAAGCAGCTGGCACGACGGCGCCACATACAAATGTAATGTAGCCGACTAGACGGCGTTTAGCCTAATAGGGTCATTACGTTATGCTAGCCGTTGTCATTGGAGACAACTGACCCAGTGGTCTCACAGAATGACCCAGGCTCAGCCACAGGCCTGGAAGAAGAGAGACAAACACAAAGAGAGAAAGGGAGGATATAGATACACAGACATATGGGCTGACCTATAGGAGAGACAGGGAGAGAGAGAGAGAGATACACAGACAGATACAGCACAACACCACTCACCACAGAAAGAGAGCTATAGACACATTGATACTGTACATACGGTATGTTGAAGCCAACGCTAGTACAACGATAAAAACAGAGATGCACAGACGAATACACAGACACACAGAGATATCATGACACGTCGGGACACAACACAGAAACAGATGCAGACAGGGGTTTACAGATATTACACAACAGGCTACACAACCTACACAACCAACACAAGCTCACAAAGTACACCACCACCAGCCCTGAGTGAAACAGTAGGTTGCATTTAGGACTTGTATTCTGTATGCTACAAAGTATTTCTTCTTAAAGATGGAGTTCCGTCATTTTTATGTGGACACGCCCACCAGTTCATTAAGTATGCCTGATTTGCCAGGTGGTGATGGGTGGTGATCTACCTGAACTGAAGTCGCACCCACAGCTGTACGCATGATAAAGGGGGAGGGGATGATATGGTACACTATATCACTGTTTCTTTTCACGTTTGACTGTCATGGTTTCAGCCTCCAGGAAGAAACCCTAAATACAAAGGGAAGACATCATTGAACATAACAACCACAGCAAGGGGTCTAATGAAGTACTGTCACCTCGAACACATGAAAAACTGGAAGAAAATCACGGCACTCCATCTATAACTTCTCCTGTCTGTATCCTACTCAGATATCCTCTCAGTTCTAACCAGCTTGCAATTCCAGATTAGCCCGATACTCAGTCTAAAATCATTATTCAGACTGAAAGCTCTTCCCACGGCAGCAGTTTCTGGGATTGGCGTTGCCAAAGTGGCAGTCTTCGGTGATTGGTTCACACCAACCAATCCAAATAGTAGCAAAGCAGATGACGTTGTTGTCAATGTGGCTAACTTGGTTGCTAACCAAACAAACACGGTCAATGAGCGCTACTAGCAAAATATGTCGGATGATGATGTTTTTAAAACCTGTCGTTTCTGTAAATTAACTACTTATCATAGGGCAATTTAATAGCCAGATCGGTATGGTCGCAAATTACCACAGTGGGGGCAGCCATGTTTGTTGTTTGACGTCGTCAGTCGTCAATCACAAATTGTGATTGACAGAAAATGAGGACGCCTATTGTGATTGGCCGGAATGTGATGATGTATGATGATAAGACCACCCCTCAATTCACATGTGTGTGGCATTTCTTAATGGGCGTGGCTAATGATTCATGGTCTGGAGCCAGGCTAAGACCAGATAGTACAGAGGTGGGATTTAATACATTATTAGAGCAATTAAGATAAGGCCAGATAAGCTGACAGACAAATTAAGTATAAATAATGTTAGCGAGTGCATTGCAACCGACTAAAAGTCTTTCTCGTTGTCTTTTACAAAGCAAATAAACTCACCTAACTATCACTGAAGTTGACTAAAGGTCTTTACACACTAGGAATGAAAAGTGAATCGCTTGGTCTACGTTATCCGCTAACCACAATTTCAGATCACTAAATATAATACATATAGTATGTTTTTCAATAATGGAATAAATTGCCCCTGGTGTGTAAAGGCCTTAAAATATCTGCAAGATGCTATTTGACTCAGGTCTGCACACAACACCACCCTGTAAAGACAGAATGACATGGATATTGGAAAACAGAGGTACAGTATATACACACACACACACACACACACACACACACACACACACACACACACACACACACACACACACACACACACACACACACACACACACACACACACACACACACACACACACACACACACACACACACACAAGTATGCTGTCCATTTTATAGTCTAAAAACTACAATCCCCAGATAAGATGAAATATATACTGTCAAACTGCAGTAATCAAACGATATACCCCCCCGATATACACACGTATAGAAACCTAGTAGTAGTATGGTGCAATACACACACACACATACACACACCATCCTCCTCTACTCACAGTGACGGTGGCCAGAAGACCCTCGGGCACGTTGGCCACGATGATGCCGATGAGGAAGATGACGGCCTCCAGCCAGGTGTAGCCCAGGGCGACGGCCAGGATGAAGAAGCTGACGCCCAGGAAGACCGCCACGCCTGTGATCAGGTGGATGAAGTGTTCGATCTCCCTGGCAATGGGCGTCTGCCAGAGGAAGAAGAGGAGGAGGTGGAGGGTTTGGATTTGGATTCAAGTAACTTTGGAGGATAATGACATGACAATAACAAACCGTCTGCTCTATGTTTATTAAGCCATTAACCCAGAGGTATGAAGAACCGGGATGACTGGAAGAGATGATGGAGGGCTCGTCTGAGGACGACCTAGAGTGATTCGGACCCGAGTCCAATTCTACAAATGTGACTCTTTGATAGAGAGACAGTCATGGCGGCAAGACTAACTGTTCAGGAGAGGAGAACAACACAATTTTTTATCCAAAATGAGTTAATTTCAGAGCTGAAATCGACATGTAAATATGAAATAAATGCTTAAACATGAAGCTAGGTGTAATGTTAGAGACCACAGAAGTGAACCTTTCAAGCCTGTTTTCTCAACTCACTGGTGGGTCAAACTGAACAACCAATATGTCAATATGTAGCTGCTATGATTTCATGCTTTCACATGACATGAAAAAAACGAAAAAACGCTCACAATTTCAACAAGATTCTTCAAAAATGTTCACAAATGGCAGACGCCAGGATGAAAGTGTTTAAATACCTTGCCGGTCTCCAGGCCAGAGGTCAGGGTAGCGATGCGGCCCATCACAGTACGGTCACCGGTACACACCACGATGCCGCGCGCCGTGCCTGGACAATGGTCCAAAAATATATAGATTTTAACAAATGATATGCAGCCTGCATAGCTATAGTTCAGGCAGACAACTCATGAGTGTGCCTACCTACTAGTCTCATGCATTCTTTATCTGATCAGAGCGGCTATTTAAACTTCTTTGCCTACCTGCTCATTCATGGCTTCCCTCCTGCTCATCAGTTTTTTGCAAATCCCACCGCCTCCCCAGCATTCACCTGTATGCTCTGTTTCTAGTCTCCCCTGCATGGGGTCTTAATTCATTCCCTGTAATTCTATTTGGCTTATAACTTAACTAAACTGTTAATGTTACAGGGAATGAATAGGGACCAATCTATGCTTCATACTGTACATCTATGCTCAATAAATATATAGAGTTGTCTGACTGAACGAAATATAATGTACAGGAATGTGTTACGTTTGATTGAAAAAAAGAACAAGAGTGAAAATCAAGAATGAGAGTGAAGAAGATGTGATGACAACTGTGATCCCTACACTGTATGCAATACCAAATAATGTCCACACGGAGGCAGCATACACCATCCTCTTCCCACCATGACCAATAATGGTGTATTTTGTATTGGTGTAACCTCCCCAAAACATCTGTAGTATCTTGAGAACCATCTGACCAATAGGCGTCAAACTCCAGATAGGTAGTCCAGAACCACCCATCCGACCAATATGCCCATTTATAGGCATATGGACATTTGGTTGTCCAAACCGATAGGCCCACAAATATGTTCAAACTCTGCATATTGCACATCGCCGAGGAGCGAGGGAGAGATGCGCCGAGTGGAAATCTTTTAGATCAGCGGCAGTGACCAATAAAACCGCACACATGTAAAGTCATGTTTCATAGTGTGAGACACTGTGTGTGTATGCTGATATTGATGATGATGATGATGATGATGGAAGAAATAGAACAAGAGGATGAATATGGTGATGATGATTATCCCATTCTGACCAGGCACCCATTTTGGTGTTGGCATCATGTTATGCTTTAGCTATTGAAAAATAGCAGATCTACAAGCTCATAGCGCGCCACCGAGTGGCGCGCTACGAGCTTGTAGGTCTGCTATTTTTGAAAAATCGAAGAACGACAGACATTTTTAGAATCTGATCTCAGGTCAGAATGAGTTAATCAGACCAGTGTGTGTCCAGTGGAAACCTCGTATGAATCTGATCTCAGGTCAGAATGGGTTATGATGATGGTGATGATGGTGAACGGCAAAGGCGGTAGTGTGTAGAAGGGAAAGCGAAGCAAGACTAGCTGTGTGTGATGATGATAGCTGGCTGAAAACATCTGCGACCATGACAGTCAGGCGTCAGTTCAAATGACCCCGATGTCACGGTCAGGCAGTTGGCCGTACTGTACCTTCGACACAGTTGGTGGAGAAAAAAGCGATGTTGCGGGTCTCCAGAGGGTTGTCATGGGTACAGTCAGGTGACCTGGTCTGTGGCTCTGATTCGCCAGTCAGGGAGGAGTTGTCCACCTGCGAAGAACAGGATTATTTGAGAGAGAGAGAGAGATATGTCCGTGTGTGTGTGTGTCCTGAATCAGTCCAATCTGTTGTGGAGAGGGGGTGTGTGTGTGTGTTAATATTAAGTTGGCTATTCCAGTTGCCTTTTATGGTGTTAAACAGGGCGTGGACCAATGCAAATAATGCACACATGAACGAGCATTTGATTTACGAACAGGTGTAATTCATCATCTGATGTACACCTGAGATGCAAACAAACCAAGGCTTCAAAACATGCTTTCATGATGAATCAGACTTGGTCTATACTTAATTGCAAACCTACACTAAAAGATAGTAGAAATGTAGGAGAGGCACCATGTGTGTGTACCACGTGAACGTCTACCTATGTGCATGTATGTCAGTGTGCACGTGCACTTATGCGTGTGTGTGTGAGTCAGTATACATGCTGATAGCTGTCCATGTATGTCCAGGCATGTATGTATGTGCATGTGTGTGCGTTACGCCTGATTTATACTGTACGGGAACCCCTTTTGGTGTTATAATTTAGCTATTGAAAAATAGCAGATCTACAAGCTCATAGCGCGCCACCGAGTGTCGCGCTACGAGCTTGTAGGTCTGCTATTTTTGAAAAATCGTAGAAATGTGGCGCAAATCTTTGAACATATATTCTTTCAAAGTGAATGTTTTTATCTCGGGTCTAAATGCATTGAGGTGCGCATGCCTTTGTGCGAGTGTGTGCAGTGCAGTCCCACCTTGCAGCCGTGGGCGGAGACGATGCGGAGGTCAGCAGGGATCCTGTCTCCTCCTTTCACCTCCACCAGATCTCCTCCCACCACCTCCTCAGCGTTTATCGTGATCTTCTCCCCCTCGCGGATCACTAGGGCTTGCTGGAGACGGAGGGAGGGAGGGAAGGAGGGAGGGAGGGAGGCGGGAAAGAGAAGAGGGAAAAATCAACCCTTTTTGACCTGAAATCAGATTCTAAAAATGTCATTCTTCGATTTTTCAAAAATAGCAGACAAATAGCAGATCTACAAGCTCGAGCTTGTAGATCTGCTATTATTTAATAGCTAAAGCATAACATAATGCTAACACCAAAAGGGATTCCCGCCCAGAATGGAGAAAGGTGTGAGAAAGTTATAATCAAAGTCTGTCCACCTCGACTCAACGAGATGCTCTCCATTGCTAAGATGGAACAAATCCGTAAATTCAGAAGCTAAGAATGTGGAAGCCATTCCTGGCACTGCCTGACAATTGTGTAATATGCGATCTGTATATCTGGCTGCTATGGTGCATCCTTCACTTATGGATTCCAACTGCCCCTGGGCGGCGGTGGCTCAGGGGTAGAGTGCCTGGATGGAAACCGCAAGGTTGCCAGTTCGAACCCGGGCTCCCCCAGAGTTACTGTCGAAGTGTCCTTGAGCAAGACACTGAACCCCTAATTGCTCCCGATGTGCTAGTTGGTGCCTTGCATGGTTTCCGCTGCCATCGGTGTATGAATGTGTGTGTGAATGGGTGAATGTAATGCACAATCTCTGTAAAGCGCCTTGGATAAAGGCGCTATATAAATGCACCATTTACCATTTACCCCTGCTTTACTGATGGTCATCGATTCCACCCATGTGTCCTTTCTTTTTTTATCGTCTAGTTAGTTTATGTGTTTTTTCTTTTTCTTTCTGTCATTATGTGTCCTGAACTATATGAAAAATATCTAAAATAAATTATATTTAAAAATAAGTCAGTCCACTTCATAGAGTTAAATGCATGTGGTTCTGTGTCAAACACAGACGAGGACGTAATCAATCCATCAGGGCTTGTTCAGTGTGATATTTTACATTGATTACATTTGAGAATGATGGGCTATGGCAGCACAGAATTCATCTGCTACACCATTAAAAGTCATAATCACCACTCAACGGTGTGTTTGTCATGAGAAGGGACCTTTTACCTAACCTATCGTTACTTTTTTTTGGGGAAAAATATTTATAACAACAATGAGCCATCAGCTAGGAACTGTAATACAGATAAATCCACACACCAAATAGCACCCATTAAAAGGATTTTAATCTGCAAAAGTAGTGACATTTTGACCAACAAGTGTCCATCTCAGATTTCAGAGCCGGCATTGCTCGAAACATCTACTTTTGCAGATTACAATCCTTTTAACAAGAGCTATTTGGTGTGCAGATTTTTCTGTTTCAATTCCACCATCATGCATAGCTTTGTTTAGAAAAGCACACAGAGTCCTTCCAGAACGTGTATGAGAATATCTGGACTCATGGCCTCTGCCATATCATTGACTGCATATGAAGCCTTTCCAGAGATGGATGCAATCTCTGGGAATATACAGTCACCTGTCCTGTTGAGTAGTCATGACTGCAGAGTCAGACACACTGGCTTTACGACAGTGGCGGGACAGACATTTTCTCTCAGAAGGGGTTCCTGTGGGAACGGTTCTTTCCACAGACGACTGACCGCCTCACTGGTTGCTGTGCCACTCACGAAGGCAGGACAGCCAGTGGAATGTGGAACAACAGCCTACGGGGCTGCCCACGTAAACTACCTGGAGCTGATGCCGGTTCTCCTAGCATTACTGCATTCTGAACCGTTCGTCCGTGGCTGTCTCCACATATGTTTTGGTGAGGAGGATTCCAGGGTGACTATTAGGCCGATTGGGCACAAACTGGGGTGCCATATCATTTTCTCTCAAAGTGTGTCCCTACTGAATTCAGCTCTGAGGAGGAACAGAGGATGCATCGCCTCTGCCCGCTACGGGCCTTGTAGGCTGTACATGGATCTTCCACCTGCTACTGAGTTCCCTAACACTGGGTGTAAAATTAAGAAAGTGTAAAAATGGCCAATATGTGTATTTTTTCCCCCCGATTATTGTGGGAAAGTGCAATCATCCAATCCACTAGTAAGGGTTGAATACCAACCACTTGCCATTCTGGGAAATCTTTTGGAGGCGCTATCCACATGTTTAGCTGTGTTGCTTATTCCAAGAACACGCGATCCTTACAATCTATACCTGGTTGTAAAGGTGACTAATGATAACATACAATACCACTTGGCATTATTAAAGTGGAGAGATAATGGACCAAAGTTAAGTTCCCGAACTATTGTTGCTGAGTTTATCTAACCAATGAAAGTTATTTTTCCCTGTTTCCTGATAAGTAACAGTGTTGGACATAGTATGCGACCATATTGAACCCCATTAGGCTCATTCCAATGCCAGTGTCATACCTGCGGCACCATGTTCTTGAAGGACTCCATGATCTTGGAGCTCTTGGCCTCCTGGAAGTAGGAGAAACAGCCGGTGATGATGACCACAGCTGACAGCACGATACCCAGGTACAACTACACAGAGAGAGAGAGAGAGAGAGAGAGAGAGAGAGAGAGAAGGGAGATGTTACAGTCTTCATTTTGTTCAGTGACATCTCATTATTTTAAATACTCTGAAAATAATAACCAGTAAACAGACAACTACAGGGAAAGTCTACAGATCTGGCTTTCATATTTAATCTCTCACAACCGTCTATAAATACACTGGATATGAACAAAGAGGCCCCAAAACCAATAAACCATGAGAGGGAGAGGGAGAGAGAGACAGAGAGAGAGAGAGAGAGAGGAAGCAGGATATAAATATTACTGTCACATTCAGAGCAACAATACATCTCATATCACATATTTGTATATTTTGTTATAAATTAGATACAAACTTTTTTTTTGTATCTAAAAGTACAGTAGGCTAGTACACTGTGTGTGCTCTGATTCAACAGCATAACAGTTTATATACGTAACAGTTGTCGCTCCGAGAGGGCAGACGTGTCCTGAAGTAGTTGTAACCTTAACTGCTATGCCGCCTCTGGGCGACTGATTTCCCCCCACAGGATAATAAATCTATCTATCTGCACTGACTGCTCTTGTAGCATACTTCGGTGACCAGTCTGACAACATGACAGTATCTGTACACATCGGAGGGAGTGTGGTCGGTGGACATGACAAAAGCACAAGGCCAGTTCCCATTCTATTCGTACAATATGCATTATACCGTACGTACGTCATAAGACATAATAACTGGATGTTGCTCGCTGAAAAGACGAGGATTTTTAAACTGAAAGATTTTGGTTGAAAACCAGGTACTTTCAACAGATGACATGGTTGTACAACAAAGTATAAATGACTAGTGTGTCTCAGTCCTTCATGCCGACTCTGGCAACTGTGTCCTCGCTTTGTCTGTGCATTTTCCCCAGAGTCCGGCCCATTGGCTTGTCTCTGTCACTTTGTCCCTTCCACGCTGTACGTGTCAACGCCGTTTAGCCTTGAGACTTCAGCACTACGTGCTGACCCGGCACGAAACAACGCTGACCCATAAACCTTTGCTCTTGGCCTGCTGTGAGTGATGCTCCCCCCATGGCGGAAACAAAAGAGACACTGACACGATGCTATCTGTCGGCCTGAGAGGAGTCCTGTCTGTCGGGTGCAGCTCAGCTGACGCCATGCTGTCACCAAGCTCTCTTTTCATGACTTGCCGAAAACAAGCCTCTATAGTCTACTAATCCAAGGAGGGGTGCCCCAGGGCGCGGCCATAGCTGCGGTGTACCATTAAGCGCAGCTTTACACCGCAGCACCTGGCCTACAGGGCACTGCTCCATGGATTAGTCTATAGGGGGAAACACCCTCTATCTATCCACCCTATTTCTATACATCCATCAGTCTATGCATCCAGCCGTTTGTCCACGTCCAAGATGCATGGAACTACCTACTGTATTTATCCTACCATCCATCAATCCCTTTCTCTTATGTATCCTTCCCTTTCCTCTCTGTATCTACTCATTGGCATCTGCATGTTCCACCGCTGTAGCAGCACAGATGGCATGAGCAGCCCACCACCTTGCGGTGGTGATTTCGTAGACGGAAACTAAGAATGTTCACTGATTAAAAATAAATAAATAAACTAAGCTATGATGACTAAAACCAAGACTAACTTATATATTGACGATTTCATCAAAAAAATAAAAACTAGACTAAAATGTATGGTTGCATTCTGAAAATAGCAAGTGCGAGCGATGCGTTGTGAGCTTGTAGATCTGCTATTTGCAGCATGCAACCAAGTGTAAAATCAGGCATTATGACACCATCAAGGCCCACCAACATACATTTTAGTCGACTAAATCAACTGTAGATTCAGTCGACTAAAATCTCATATTTAGTTCTAGACTAGACTAACACATTTTAGATGACTAAAATATGACTAAAACTAAATCAAAATTTGACGTCAAAATCAACACTGGCACCATGTCTGTCTACTGTACCTCCCCACCAATCCCTCGACCCACCAACCCAACCTGCTGCCCCACCACACCTCCCTCTCTCCCTCTCTCTCTCTCATCTTACATTGTCTCCGGCAGGCTCGTCCTCGGTGGCAGCCTGGATGGCATAGGCCAAGAAGCAGAGGATAGCTCCGGTCCACAGCAGAATGGAGAAACCCCCGAACAGCTGGCGACAGAACTTGACCCACTCCGGGGTGGTGGGGGGTGGGGTCAGGGCGTTGGGGCCGTCCCTGGCCAGGTACTCTGCTGCCCTGGCATTGGTCAGACCCTGAACACCCGGGGAGGAGGAGGAGGAGGGGGCAGAGGGAAGACGGTCAGGTGGACAAAAGAGGGAGTGAAAGAAAAGATAGAGGTTGAGAGCCATTGCAGGGAGGAGAGAAAAGAACAGGTTGAAGAGTGGTGAGAGAGGTAGGTGTTGAAGAGCAGGATGGCTCATCAATGAACATCACATGGTATCACTGTCTGTGAACAGTTGCGGACAAATTCCGCATCATCAAGTAAACGCAGTATAACACAACACCAAACACGTCTGACAAGCTTTTCTACAGTGCTTTACCTACTGTATTGTATTTTTGCAGTGGATGGTGCAAAAATATATATTTTTGCATTCAAAATAAGAAATCAGGTGTCTTTGAGAGTGACATGTTTCGCAGAGTCACGTCACGTGGCCTGTGGACCACCTCCCTCCATGCAAAACCCAACATGGGTAATATTGAGGCGTCTATCTTTCCCACAGTATATGATTGATGTGTTCCTTGCTTGACAAAAAGCCCAAGGTCTCAGCTTGATGCATTGTGACGCGATGGTTGCTCGCTTGTAGGTCTGTTCTTTTTGGTATCACAGTCTAGTGAGTGAAGTTGCAGGACTCTTTTTTTTGTCTCGTCAAATGACAATCATATGATCAGTGATATCTGCTTGTTTAACTTCATTTCATATGCTGAGATGATCAGGTGAGGGCAAAATTAATTGACCTATGAAGAGATATGGCGTTCTGTACAGTAATTAGACGGATCCCAGGGCTATTCAGAGAGAGAGTAGCCTACAACACTCCCGTACCTAGACCTCTGTTGTACACGTAGAATATTAACATAACATTCAAACATATATTTCTATATAACTTTTCGCATTTCTCCGCATATTTCGCAACTTTCTGCATATTTCACAACTTTCCGAAATTTCACAACTTTCTGAAATTTCACAACTTTCTGAAATTGCATAAAAATCACAAAAAACCTTTTCAACGTGACTGGATGGAGCTATCACCTCTCTCTTGTCTCCTCTAATCTCTTCTAATCTCTGCTCTGTTTTTCTGTCATAAAACAGATGCGTCTTCCATCCTCATAAATACATTAATAAATTAGATAAAAATTCAACAACAGCACTGATACCTGAATGCAAAACACTGATACTGAAATGAATGGTTTCCACATCCCAGTGGCTTCCTTGTTAGTCAAACAAACGACATGCAGTATGCTTTAGAAAAGGATCAGCAGCAATGTCAAGCATCTGTGTCATTTTAGATTATTGCATTGGCTATCCAAAAACAGCAGATATACAAGCTTACTTCTTGACTTTGTAGAGTCGCCCTGATGTGTTAACTACTGTATGGTACTGTACAATGACTCGTAGTCAAAGGGATAAACTTAATTAATTGCCAGTCCACTGGTAAGGTTGAATGTTCTTTAACCACTTAAACCCTATATAATACATTGTATGGAGTCCCCCAGGGCTCTAGACTAGGTAACCTCTTATTTTCTCTCTAAACTAAATATCTTCGTAAAGAATTGCCAATCTCAATTTACCTGGACGATATCAGTGTTGTATTTCCGGCAAACCTCCTCAATGGACATCTTGTGTTCTGTCTGTAGAAAGAAAAGAACAAACATAATTATGGATAAGCCATTATATGCTGACATTTCAGTGACATTTTGTCATGGATTGAGTATTTACAAAATACTGTCAATCATTATGAAACCTTTCTAGTCAAAGCACAATCTTAAAAAAAAAAAACGAAGAAAAAAGGCTGTGAGGTTTTTCTAGCATATATTCGTGAGTCAATTTTATCTTCAATTGATTCCTGGCATTTCCTTTATCCTTTGGCATACCAGTAGACATGCTCGACAATTCCGATCTCAGGTCTCAGGTAAGGCAGTGGTTCTGAACTTGTGGGTTGGGACACCCAGGGGGGTCCCCACATGATTGTGTCCCCACATGACAAGGACTTTTAAGATCTTTTAATGCGTCAAAAAAAGAAAGAAAGAAAAAAAAAAAGACCATTACTGCAAAAAAATAATCTACACGGCCCATTTTCACAATATATATTTGTGGAACAGAGTCGATCAAAATGTAATGCCTCAAATCCTTCAATAGAGGGCATGCATAATGCACATGCAACTCGAGTACGAGTGGCAAAGTGAGTTTAACGTCGTAAAATGCAATCAGATAGGACTCTTCTGTTTGGATGTATGGGCTGTCAAGGCCAGAAAGTAGGTTTTACTGCCACTCAGTATGCGTTCCCGCATAACTTCTGAGTATGATGATGATGTCACACGCATAGCAGATCATTAACAGTATAGATTCCCCCGTCCCCCGTGTAAAGGAAGGGACATTCCTATATATTTAGCTCATGGCTCCACACAGTAGGAAATCCCTCCTTCACTGGGATTATATTTCTCTGGCATATTAACCTCAAACCACACAACTATGCCACGACCACAGTTCAATAATAATACTTGGTTTAGCTCCCTATCAATTACATTGCTTCAGGATCAGAGTTGTGAGAACTGGATCAATGCCAGGAATATGCCGTTTACGGAATTCTGTTTTTCTCTCAAGAGTCTACTGTATATTGAGAGTTTGATGAAATAAAGAAAGAAACAACATTACAGAATTGACCCTCATTGGTTACACACTTTTAGCATTGTGTCAACCTCCTCAGAATGAAGACTATTTTGATATTGATTCCAACATTGTGAGCACTATGTGTTTGTTCAGTAAACAAAAGATTTGTATAGACACAAATTGTATCCAATCAGGAGAGAAACACACAAATAGCATTTATCAGCTTAAATTCAAATCATCTTTTTTCCCCATCACTTGTGTATCCTGTATTGTGTATTCTGTAAGTTCTCTATCCTGGTTCAAATTCATATCCTGATCTAAAAACATATTTTAGGCTGAAACTATTTTAAGCCCCCTATATCACAATGATTGCTATCAGAATATAGATGTATTTATCAAATAAAGTACACCAGGTAAGCAACAATACAAAACAAATCTGTAGGTCACAACATTTCATTTCCCATTCGCTTGTCATAACATGAGCTGTGACTGTAATATACTGTTGCTCTGAGTATCTTGTGAATTCCACCCATCCATCTGTGGTTAATGTGATGAACACAGCTTGTTTGAGGCTCTGTGTCACTTTAGCTTTTGTCTCTTGGCACAGAGCTGGTAGTACTGTTTGACTAAAGCAAGATTTATACTTGGTTGCAAGTAATGTCAATGTCAATCAATTTGTCCTCTGATGTATACTTTTTCCGTGTGTGAACATAACTGACTGGGATTTTGAACGTCCAAAACCCATGCGGTATTACAGATTTTTGGCCTCGCTCTGCGCCCTTTCATATTATGGAAGCCGTGCTGAACGCACACACATATGGCATACCACATTCCTGCATATTTTAGCATTGGGGGAGTATGTCCATATCCATATGTTAATTATATTCGCTTTGCGCAATTTGCTATTAAGCCCCTTGACCTAAAAACACTCTGCGCATACCGATACACCTGCAGGCCACCTGACCACCTCTTAAATGCAAAAAGCAATGTTTGATTTTACACAAGAGCGGCTCTGTGCGCTGCTTTGGAGTGTTGCCATGTCTGTTTATTATAATCTTTGGGCTTCTTTTTCTGTATAGTTGCTTGTAAATATTGGTAGTTGTGGTTGCTTTTCTTGTTTCTAAAGTGCTTATTTGGGCTTTTCTCCTAATGTTGTTTAAATCAGTGATCCTCACACAGTGACATTGCCATGTCAAGGACCCCCAGATGAATGCATTTGCCCAACTAACTAAATATTTTGTGCCCTGACAGATTTGTGTTTTTAAATGATTCAATAAAATGTTTCAAAAGATATTCCACAATTGTCACTTTTTTTCCAAGATTCCTTTTGAAAATAGCAGATCTACAAGCTCACAATGCATCACATCATGATCAGGACGCGTTGTGAGCTTGTAAATGGGCACCAGTGCCACATTGGCACAAAGGGTGGTGACCACTTGTCGGTTTAAACATCTATGAGATCCCCCACATTTGTATGTAAATTACAATTCTGCACAGCACATTCTATACATTCATTAAAACTATGAACTCTGACTGCATGCAGTGCATGGGGATATATATTTATAATTATCATTATAATAATGTGCAAGAAAATATTTAAAAAGAAGGAAGAACTTTATATGTATTTGTGGACAATCAAAACATGTTGGAAATTTTAATGTGTCAAATTGATCTTGATATGGCACTCTCACTATCTAGAAAATAAAAACATGACACTTCATTTAAAAAAGGTTGCAGACACCTGTTATAGGCGCTTCTTTTGGGATTAATTTTATAGACCTATTTACTTGTTTCTATGAGACATGGCAACAGCGCTCTCTGCTGCAGGAGGGACGGTTTTCTTTGGTAAAATGTTGACATTTGAAATCGTCATAGTTCGCTCATTTCTCAACCTTTAAATGTTTTTTAAACATTTCCATAAGTTTGGATTCATACGCTGTATCACACCCGATTCAATTCTACTTCAGTAAAACGCTATAAAGCGAAGACCATAACATCGGGGATCCCCTGATGTCATTCCACTACGCACTGCAGTGACTGCAGGTGACGCTTATTCTTACATGAATCGAATGACATAAAATAAAATAAACTACAGCTGTTTTTCCATAGAAACAAATAAGAGCGTGTGTGCAACAGTGCATATACATCATGCAATATCTTTGTCCTTGTCGGGTCCTTGTCGATTGCCGTCTAATGTCTTGTCTTTCATAAAATAATTGAGATTTGAAACGCCCATGATTCTGTGATTTCTCAACCGTTTTTTTAAATGTAAAATTCCCCATAATCCTTAAGAAGTTTGCTTTCATTCGCTGTATGATAGTATGATAAATCATGCTATTGTTCCAGTTAAATAATATATCACGTGAGATCGTATGTTCGGGTTAGACGATTCCGGGAACATTACGCATGCGGATTGACAGCCTATATGCGGCGTATATACTCGCAGTTCCATTCCGATCTGAAAGGTATACAGTAGGTGCCATTTCAAAGGCTTAGTTATTCATTTATGAATCAAATGAACTAGAATAAATATTTTTACAGCTGTTTTCCAATGCTTGACAAATGAACAATGTGCGTGATGTGCGTGGTGAGGTGTCGCATCTTACCGTGCTCATAATGGCAAAATGACATTGGCCACGCCTCCATCTCTTCAAATCTGTCATATTATATGTCATACCATATGACGTTCTTAATGGGGCTCGACGTCTGTTATAATTGTAGTGGTTCTCAAACTTTTGAATTTCACAGACCATCATAACTGAGTGTACAAATGGAATCCCTGGGCCTATAGGAATGGTTAAGGAACCGACATTGTTAAAATCCTAAAGGATCCCAAGTAACCCTAGTCAGTGGAACCAGGCAGTGGTGTACATACCAATGGGACTTCCTTCTTGAGGTCGTCCAGGTCCTTGCCCTTATCCTTCTTTTCCTTCTTGGAAGGTGACTCCTTCTCATCCTTGTCCGTCGTGGTGGCCACGCGGTAGCTGTCAGACCGTCCATACTGAAACACACACAAGCACACACACATTATTTGTATTTGTATCTGCAGCAAAAAAGCGCAATACATACTGTAATACATACAAACGCTAATCTGAAGGTTACATTGTGGTCAAACCAGATACAACTGCTGCACATGCTTAATAACACACAGAGGATAACACATTGATGACATACAGAACAACTCAACAGAAGATGATTTTTTTCCTCCCCCTTAGAGGATATGAAACATTGCCTTCTCCAGATAGACTGTCCATGACAGACAGACAGACTGCCCATGACAGACAGACAGACTGCCCATGACAGACAGACAGACTGCCCATGACAGACAGACAGACTGCCCATGACAGACAGACAGACAGCCCCAGACAGACAGACAGACAGACAGACAGACAGACTGCTCCACAGTCCACACACAGGCTTTTGTACCTTTATTGAGTTACAGTGAAGACAGACAGGAAAGAGGGAGAGAGAGAAGGGGATTGAGATGCAGCAAAGGTCGTCATGAACGGGAGTCGAACATGCAACGCCAGGCCAGAGCCTATATGTGGCATGCGCCTGGACCACTAGGCCAGCGGGCGCCCCGAGGCTAATCTAATAATATGAGTGGAGTGGAGCTCTGATTCCTTCCATAATCATCAACACCCCCCAATCAAAACTAGATTGTGATCCAAACAGAGACTCAATCCTCTGCTGAGTGAGACACTGTGATTAGAAGTATCATCACTGTAGATGACAGACTTGTCAGAGTGCTGGTTGCCACTCAGACAGCTGCCATTGGTGGGTAGGTTACACAGACACAGATTTGACTTTGTCTACGAGGGGGAGACAAAAGGACTAGGCAGAGTTGGGCTGAGAGGTGAGAGAGGGGAATATAGAGGGACTTAAGAGAGAAAAGCAAAAAGGGAAAGACAAAGGGACAGAGAAAAACATGTTTGCATAATATTGTATAGAAAATTTTAAAAACAAGATTAAAGAGAGACAGAGAACAGAGACAGAGAAGAACAAACAATGTATACAGTGCAATCAGTACTGCTGTACGACGGAGCCGAAGAGTTTGATCAATCCTCAAGGCCCCCCCCCCCCCGCCTCCCCGCACCCCCCCCCCCCCTCCGCAGCAGCGCGGAAACAAATAAGTTGTTTTCGCTGGTACTTTTAAAGCAGCTTCTATAGGCCAATGTCCAAGCCAAGGTGAGGACTTTCAGGACTATATTATTATGAGAGAGAGAGAGAGAGAGAGAGAGAGAGAGAGAGAGAGAGAGAGAGAGAGAGAGAGAGAGAGAGAGAGAGAGAGAGAGAGAGAGAGAGAGAGAGAGAGAGAGAGAGAGAGAGAGAGAGAGAGAGAGAGAGAGAGAGAGAGAGAGAGAGAGAGAGAGAGAGAGAGAGAGAGAGAGAGAGAGAGGGTGAGGGAGATATAGAGAGATACGGAGGGAGAGAGAGATCATAGGCGGCGGGTGCGTAGACAGCGCAGACAGCGACTGATCAGCCTATTTTGGACGATATGTCTTTTCTCGAGTCAGTGTGTAGTCTCACTAGTCTGTGTAGGGTTAGGTCTCTTTGGTGAATTCTTGATCAGTGTTATTATGTCACGACTCAAGAACAACTAGGCCTACAAAAGAAACCTGATTAGCATTTGAATAGCCTACTTTTTAACACCTCTTGCCTTGCAACAATTGAGGAACAACAGGGGAGGCGCTGTTTTCCCGAATATTTGACGATGGGATTCTCAGATTGCCGGCGGAGAGGTCCAAAATGTTCGGAATTCCCAGAAAATATGTAATGTAAATGTAAAATGTCCACGAAAATCTTCATGGGGGCCTAAAGGGGGCCTGGGAGTCTTCATGGGGGCTATGGCCCCGTGGCCCCCACAGACTCTACGTCGTTGCTGTACGACATCATGGATGTAGCAGGAAAATGCCATGGATGGCGTCTTACACAAGAATGCTACAAATGTAAGGCGCTTGATGAAACGGGGGCGGACCTCTACGGAGACCTCCTGTGGGTCACGGATGAGTTCAGAGAGAGAGAAGGAACTGGTAGTGAGCAAAATGACACATGTGGGAGCCGACACAAGGTGATTAAGAGTTGGTGTCGGCTAATCGGCATTCTCACCTAGCATAGCATCACATCATATGGAAATTGGTGCGTGGATGTGTGTACAGTACTTGTGTTCATCATATGTATAGTATTTGCAGTTGCACATGTGCCTTTACTGTATGTGTATGTACACACGTAAATCAATGCACTCTGTTGTGTGAAACAATGTGAGTGAACTTGCATCGCATGCATCATTGAGGTGTCCATGTATGCTTGTAACCGTTACTGCAAACTGCACAATACATATCTATACTATATCTGGTACATATTGGGCTACATGTGTACATGTGATGGGGGATCACAGGAGCAAAGATGAATGCATCTTTCTCTCTCTGTCTCCCAGGCCAGCATACATCTCACAATCCAGGAAAAAAACCCAAAGGGTCTTCAGTGAGAAGGCAAAATGTCAGCCCACCATAATCACTGACGGGGGAATTTCTTCCTAACCCTTTTTTTTTTTACAAAAGTAAGTGGATAATATGTAAATTGGCCCCCCAAAAAATATTAAAAAATAAATAAAGATATAGGGCGCTGGTCCTTTAAGAAAAGCGTTGGAGGGGTCTAACGCCAGCACACTAGCATTTGACCCACATGTATGGTAAATCCGCTAATTCCTTATGAAACGCTTTGCATGTTTGTTTTTTTAATGACGAATGGATACGCGTCTTCATATACGCACTGGCATTGCAACACGTTGTGAGGTTGAAGATCTGCCATTTCAGCTTACACTATTAAACAACAACATTTTATATGAACATCTTTCTGTTCCTTCTCTGACACATTGTCCAACCTAATGCACCTGTAAAGCACACATGCACATTTATCCACCTCTTAGACCGTAAACCACATTTTTGGGGGAAAGAAATATGTAAATAAAACCATTATCAAAATGAGCCAGGGAATCCGAGTGGCAGAAGAGTTAAGTACCCATCCTCCATTGTGGAGACTGGGGACAGATTACTCCGCCCACAGTGCAATGGACACTAAATCGCATTTGTGCTGAAAACTTTACAGGCCTTCCGCATCTCGTTGGTACAGGCGGAAAAAATACACTTTTAGTTAGCCTTCTACCGATATTGCCCAGAGAATTGCCTCATAGCATAGAGAATATTTTTCCTCCGGTGAAAAGAAATCCCTTTCTGGCCAAAAAGTACCGTGTATACATATGGTGGGGGGCTCAGAGTGCTCCCACTAAGGAAAGTAGCCTTTCTAATGACACGACCCGCCTTTGTTTTGGTGAGTAGCAAAAACGTTATTTTTTATTTACACTAAAGACGAGAGGCTGGTCTGCATTCATGTGAGAGGTGGAAGTCGAGTAACATAGCTCTAAACGCATTAGAGCTATGGACCAGAGCTAGATAGAGATAGATTCTTTATTTATGTGTCATGCACCAGAGGTGCCAGCCCACATGGACTTATACTGTAGGACACACCATACAAAACATTGCTTCAATATTGCATAAATGTACAATTTAAAAAATGAAAATGTTTTTTCGAACTCCCTTTCACAACATTCTGCATTTTTCCCAGGCTTTACATAAGAAATCTGCTAAAACAAAAATACCTTTCCTAAAACAAAGTTTTTCATAATCATCTAACCAGAAAAAGTTAATACATGATGGTTGTCATTTTACAAAATTCATTCAGTCATATAATGGTGGAATTCTTCACTGTCGGGTAAAAATAAATGTCTGGCAAGTGGCAACTCCATGTGTATGAGGACACACGTCTACACTCACTCTAATAGTCTCTAGAGAAAACCACAAAATAAAATAGAAGATGTGCCTTCCGGTTACGGCAATGGCCTTTTCTGGGGTTGAATAATTCATGTCTTACCTGCTGTCCTAATAAATATTGGTACTCTAGCTATTGGTGTGTGCGGCCACCTTCTTGTTTATTCAAGATCTCCTCTACAGTTTTCTCCCGTGTGCCGGCACTGCCACAAGGACTTTGGTGTGCGTAGAGCCTCTTTGTACACAGTAGTTGAAACCTAGTGAAACCTAGTGAAACCCCTTTCCAGAGCGGAAATCTTTGCGTCTCTCCATGTAAACATGCAATATGTGGGGAAACGGCAAAACGTGCGACGTCATGGCTCACGGCGTGTATGCTATTACAGATTAATTCAGTGTAAACAAACAGCTGTGTGATAGGAAGGAGAACGGAAGTGGTTCTACGCATGCGTGACTGGTCTGGCAGAGAGTCTCACCGCCACCACCTAGCCACTTGGCGTGCACAATACAGCGATTTCAATCACTTTGGCGCCTCTGTGTAAGTGCAGAATAAAAAGTGAAAATGCAACTTCACTTTGTCGTTTTCTGTTCTCACCCGGCCTAGACCAACAAGTGGGGGTTAGCAACAACGGGGACCGACTTGTAGTTCATTGTTCGAGGGGAATTAACATAATGATTAAATTGCTGAGAAAATCTTTATCAAAACGGAGAAAAACTTCCTCAATTCTACAGCCAAAAAAACCAAGGTTTTGTGCATGTAAAACCCTTCTATGCACAACAGAGTGTAGGTCATTGGTGGTAATGAGCTGAGGCTGAGGATAATGTGTTTTGTGAAAGCTATTATGAGTATTAGTCTGGGCTGGGAGGTTTCAGGCTGATTTGAGGGCTTTGTGATGTGTGTAATTTTGTCTGGCCAGATAAGGCCCTGGCAGAGTAAAGGGCTTGGTGACAGACAGCCATCCTGCGGTAAACCATCATACTTTATCTCCCACTTTGGACACATCTGGCTGTTTTAGATATTTGTTTGTTTGTTTGTGTGTATATAGCACACAGTGTGTATAGTACAGTATGTGTATAATTTCTGTGAGTGTGAGTATGCATGTGCGAGTAAGTATTGTATGTGTACTCAACCTGTTCAAAGCCTGTGTGGAAAGTATCCTTCTTTATGGTGCCGAAACATGGACAATGAATAAGGAGTTTCGGGATCGTCTTGACGGAACATAGGCAAGACTCCTCATGCGTGTCCAGAACCTCTCATGGAAGGCCACTGTGAGGGACTGGCCAGCAGTCAAAGCTTAAAGATGACACAGGTTTTCAAACTCAAAGTTTGGTTTAATGTCATAAGTAGCAAATAATTAACAAAAGTTTCAACAACTGAAGTGGTAGGGCCCTTGAGGTTAACATAACTTAAATTAAAATAACTTAAATTAAAATAACGTGGACCCAAACAGGAAATTAACTCAACCAACCGACCTGTTCAAATGACACATGAGGGAGACTTATATATTGGTGGACCAAACCAATCAACACACAAAGGGGTGGACAGCAATTAGAGCCAACTGGAATCCCTAACCAATTCCCAATTCCCCCCTTCTCAATCAAGTATGTTGGTATGGTCCTCTGCATCACTGCTGACTCCACCCCCTGCCCCATATGTTGCCATTTCAGGAACTAAATAAAGAACAGAACATTAGTACAACAGTGCATATTGTCACCAAGCCATTTTCAAATACTGATTGTGTTTTATGCATTATAATATAATAATCATTGCAAATGTCAATACTAGAGGTTAGAGTAGAATGCAAATGTGAGTGTCTTATCTCACTGTGGGGCTGGGATCACAGCCCTCACAGCCACCAAAGCTCAGGTTTACGGAGGCATGCCCCCATCTCAGTTGTTGTGGCAGAAAGAAGACTCTGCTTTGCTGGACACTGACACAGAGCATACAGTATATATATTATTCTGTGGAGACTACCCTGCCCATCAAGAGGAACAAGACCACTCACATTTCCAGATGTTCAGAGTTGGGAGTCAGGGACACAGGACTGACTGTGAATGAACTTGGTGTGGCAATGAGCAACAGAGACCAGTGGAAGCAGCTTGTGTTGCAGATCTCTACTCACACGGGAGTGTGTGCGTGTGTGTGTGTGTGTGTGTGTGTGTGTGTGTGTGTGTGTGTGTGTGTGTGTGTGTGTGCACGGTTACTGTGTCATGCGTTTCATTGTGTTGAAGATAGATAAGGTCTGCACACTGGATGATACTCCAGAGGTTAAAAGGTTTATTGAATGGTTCCATTACACCATGGTGTAAAGGAACTATTCAATAGACCTTTTAAGTGCGGACCTTATCTTTCTTCTTTGCTATTCTGAACTTTGCCCGACACCTGGTTTTCAGTGAGTGGATGTAGGTGCTTAAGTGCTTTATTGTTCTTTTCTGTGTTTCATTGTGTTTACATCCTCCAATGTATTGAAGTGTAAGTGACTTTTCTATATGAAGTTTGTATCTGTGGGTTTCTCTTTCTATTCATGCAGGCATTACTCTTTATGTGTGTGCGTGTGTGTGTGTGTGTGTGTGTGTGTGTGTGTGTGTGTGTGTGTGTGACTTGTACCCATATGGCATAGAGCCATAGAGTACTGAGTATTGTATCATGAAAACACATGCCATGACTTGAAATGTAACCCTACTGCACCTATAATATTTGTGTATACTGTAATACTTGTATGCATCTCCTTTGTGCGAACATAAATAAATGGTTAAAACGTGTGTGTGTGTGTGTGTGTGTGTGTGTGTGTGTGTGTGTGTGTGTGTGTGTGTGTGTGTGTGTGTGTGTGTGGCCATCTGTCAGAACAGCAGCTGTGTTCGCCCCAGGACGGTGGCGTCCAACAGGGCTTCAGATTATTCCTGTTTACTACACCAGATTAACCCACTGAACAATACTAATCCCTCTCTCTAGTACCGCAGTCCTCTCACTAGCACATGTTCAACATCTGTTATGGCAGCAGAAATATGGAATAGTTGTGATAAGGACCACAAAAGTTGCAATACAATCTATACATTTAAGAAATTGTCTAAAAATAAAATAGTTGATCAATATAAAACATTACTATAAACCTCTTGGAATGCCTGTTGTATCAAAGTTTTGTTGTTTGTTTTGTTATTACTTGTATTAGCGTATTATTATGAAGTTAAAAAGGGTAGGCACTATAAGCTACGGCTTCAGCCTACACCTTTTCGGTCCAAACATTTTCTGTAAAGTTTGCTGTAATTTATCCTGTACATGATTTAAGGCAGAAATAAACAATTCATTAAAAAAATAGGAATTAAAAAAATTCCAAAAAGGTAGAGCATACAAAGTACTCACATTTCCATTTCTTTATTGGCACACACCAAAAAGGAACGCTTCCGCGTTTCGGCTATGCAGCCTTCATCAGAGCACTATTCATTAATTCATTCACTTCAAATGAGAGCATAACCGTAAGCTACACTATCTCTGCTACTTTGAGAGCATAACCGTAAGCTACACTATCTCTGCTACTTTGAGAGCATAACCGTAAGCTACACTATCTCTGCTACTTTGAGAGCATAACCGTAAGCTACACTGCCATCATCTCTGCTACTTTGCCGCCTGCCGACAATTTCAACCGTATCCTTGTGACCAGGATTTGACCCCAACGGTTCCTAAATAGTATTAGCATTTTTTTTTTTTTTTAAGATATTTTTTTGCGGCTTACGCCTTTATTGATTTTTTTTAAGGGATAGAAAGTAGGCTGACAGGAAACGGGAGAGAGATGGGGGGATGACATGCGGTAAAGGCCGTGTCGGGTCCGGGAGTCGAACCCGCGGCACACCGCGACTGGATCACCAGTCCGGTGCCCAGACCGTTACGCTACGGCCTGGGCCAGTATTAGCATTCTTGATTTGATTGCATCAGCAATATTCTGGAGACAATGTGCAAGTTTGACTAGTCCCTTTTCATTAAGTCATTTAGCTCCTCCACCTGTACAGAATGTGCTGCTGTGTAACTGCAAACCTATCCATTGTGCTGCTGGAATAAATGTTTCCCGCCCTAAAACTCTAGGAATATATTTGCCTCTGTCAATCAGAGAGGGCGCGACTGCATTTGCGTTCCGGCACAATAGCATTCAGCCTGAGTTGACTCCACAAGTCTAACTTCTTGCTCTAACATCCAATCCCAGGAGGCTTTTGAAAGCATCTGAGCTTTGCTACGCCTATGGCTGTTCGTGACACAGATTGCTCTCTCATCATTTTGCCATTGGCTATTCCAGCACTCTAAACCCCTCTCACCCCCCCCCCCCCCTCTAAACCCCTTCCTCACCCCCCCCCCCCCCCACACACACACACACACACACACACACACGTGTGTGTGTGGGGGATGTGCACACAACCACATGCACACAACCATTCATGACAATAACTAAGGCTGGCGAGAGTTTTGACTCACACGCTGCCAACCAAACACTGCCGTTTTACTCGCAAGTTCTTACGTTTCACTTGATCAGATAAGTGGCGTTACAATGGATAACCAGGCTTGCCAATTGCAATCGAACACATTCCATTAGAATATCATTTCTTCCTGATATTCTCTGACCATATCCTTTCAGGGATATGAGTTGTACTGTATGTTTATGATGACATTAAGGCTGTCACAATAATCAAGCCTCGAAAAATCATTAACTATGGGGTGAAAATGCACAATTGATTTATAAAAATGTATATTTGTTTAGTGGGCATGGCTACCACTCAAGTCAATATTTCACAATGTCAATACAATAAGAGTGTGCAACAGCGGATGAAAGGGAGTGGGCATTAAGCTTTATTGCCGTGATTAACATCATAAGTTACGGTCGCTGCCGATGTTTACAGTTACCTTTGGAGAGTCAATGCGTTGTAATTCTAGCTCCGTATCATGATTATCCGGCTGAAAATACTCACATCGTTTATTATTGAGCGGACTATAAGCCACTTCCGTGATGCAGCTCACAAACAAAAAGCAGATTGTCTATACCACCTCGTTCACTTTACATTGGACTCAGTTTCCCAGAAGCCCTTTATAGGTCGATTTCCGGGTACGTCATCATAACATGTCGGCCTCGTCACGATGTCCACGACAAACCGGGTTTTCATAAAAGTCATAAAAAAACGGCGAATTAAACATATTAAGAAATTGCGCGTTTAAGCGTGTTACGCAGGGAAAGACAATGGAATAAAAGGCGTGTTTAGCGGGTTATGCAGTGAAGCTGGGTAAGCCATCCACAAACTAGCCTGGAGTGTCCATACTCAAAGCGCACTAACCAGCTGCAATTTGACAAAAGTACCTGTCAGGAATTATAAGGTGTGACCTATTAAAGATTGTATTTACTAAAATGTATGAATTACGTCTGTGGTCTCTCTGCTCGTCTCTGTCTCTGCAGACAGTGGAACCGATGCTGCATCCATCCAGATGTTCTATACATTCCACAACAGAACAGATTGTCTGAACAGAATGTAATTTCACCATTTAGCCTGTAGACACAGCAGAGCAGCACAGGTCTGAAGTAGGCTGCATACTGTCTGTATGTAAGCTTTGTTTTAATTTCCGGAAAACCCCTGCTTAAATACACACAACTTAATAATGATCAGGATACTGCTGCAGTTTCCATGAATGGAATAGTAGAGTACATAAAAATAACATTTGTAATCGGGAGGTAAATTCAAATAGCCTACGTATTGTAATCCAGATATACAGTATTTACTATTTATATTTGTACAGATTTGTACTATGAGAACGATGCAGCTTAGATTAGATAGACTGATGGTTTATACTTGATAAGACTGATGGTTTATACTATATCACTAACCTTGCTTTTCCCAAATTACTTCTCAACGTAGGGAACCTCACACACAGTCTATTTCCCAATCTACAGTTAAGCTTGTTCCAACTGGTGATATAGAATCGTATATCACCGGAAGATCATCAAGACTGGTTTTCCCTACAACGATAATGAGGTCATTTAAAATGCACCCTACTGTGCACTTAAGATATGTTTCTGGTGGTAGTAATTACAATCTCTTTAACATGGACCTGACAACATCTCCATTCTGCTTGATTATGCCTGCTCACCAAAACATTGCTCTGTGCACCAGGCCGAAGGCATGGGGAGAGAGTAAGTTTTGTACTCCGTCCGTGTGTCACGTGTGTGTGTGTGTGTGTGTGAGTCCGTGTGTCCGTCCGTCTGCGGCACCGTTAAAGATAATATAATGTTATTGTTGAACGGAATGTGTCGACAGACTTTAGAAAGGAAGCCACTGTTTGAACAGTCTGCAATCCCAAAACCTAATCCCCACAGACAGAGGTAACCATGTTATCTCTGGGTCTTTATCTCTGTCTGTGTGGCTACTTCTCTGCGAGTTAATATGCAAAGTAGCTAGGGCTCTTCAGAAAATCATCATGGTGAGATAAGTGACATTCTGCACACCAGCTGGCTCAGAATCCTTGGTTTCCCAGATACAAATGGGAACGATGCCGGAAAATGGAAGAACTTAATTTTGTTCTTGAGTGTGTGTGTCCGTGTGCGTGTGCGTGACACTGTGTGTGTGTTTACTACCTTTTGTGTGCCAATACTACCATTCTGTGCCACGTTTTAAATAAGAGGCAGGAGGCAGTACAGTACATTGATTTCAGTGTAGAAGTTCAGTAGTAGTAGTGTACTGTATATTAGTCATGATGGCCATGTAGAAGATCATCACAATTGCATACAATGACATGCATTAGTGCACACATCAGTGGATGGACCGACCTAGAAAGCTACCGACTGACTGACTGACTGACACAAAAAGAAGATCAAGAAATCCTCCATCGCCCATTCATCAATATAACCATCCACCCATTAGTCTATGCATCCAGTCATTAATCTAGACATGTTCAGTATCTGTTCATCCCTGTATCCAGGCAATAAGCTTGCGTGTGTGATTATTTTACCACCAATTAATATATTCATACCAATTACCAATATGCCAGTAAGACTGGGGGCCCCATTTTGCCAGTGCATCATGTCTTAGCTTGCTTGTGTCCACTGTCCCACTGCCATGTGTTTTTGCCTGGCGCATATACTGTAGGGCCCTGAATTAGTGATTACTGATTGTGCCAGGATGAATGAATTAATTCGCTATAATTCACGCTAGGATTTCCCCCCGTTTTACCCTTATTTTGAAGAGCCAAAATCCATGACCTGATGATACTTGTTACTTACACTGTGTGTGGTGTCGGTCACATCTGAATCTACTTTCTAAAGTACTTTCTAAATAATACAAATAATATACTGTATATGGTTATCGGTGGGAAATGCAAGTAATATATATAATCAGTAGATGCTCGCACTCTGAAACACTGGTAGTGCTGGCTACCTCAACAACCCTATCCCCCAGGCAGGCAACCATCAATCTATCCAGCCACCCACCTGTCAATCTGTGCATCTCTCCATCACATCTATCTTTACATACAGCTATGGCCAGCCATCCATTCATCCGTTCCCCTGCCATTGTTTACATTCAGCAAACATGACTTCTCTCTCTACCTCCTCCCCCTCTCTCCCTCAAGCCCTCCCATCTGTTCCCCTCTTGCTCCTCACTACTTCTCTGATCTGCTCAACTGCAGCAGGTTTAATCAAGCTCACACACATCACTTGTGATGTATATTCCATTTTTGGTTGATTTTTAACTTTAAAACCTTTTTTCAAGCTAGAATATCTTGATCTTGATATCTGATCTCATTAAATGACCCCCATGAGATCCTCAGGACTGAGAACTTTAAGCCCATTATACTGTATAATTGGACATAACTGTTCTATAATATCTCAATACAATGCAGATATACACAGGAGATAAAGGGCAGAACCTAGCTCTAAACGTCACCAACAACATCACTAACATCATCTATGTTGCAAAATGGCACTAAACATTACCAGGGTTCCATTCCCTCTGTAGCCCAACAGTGTTAGCAAGGCATTGCTTGGTTCAAGAGTTATAGGCCAAGATGTGAGGTTTTGTCAAATCGCCACCATGATTGAAGAATTTGGGCCGAGGTTTTTTCACTTGGCCTATTGGGAGGGAGTGTGTGTGCAAAGTTTCAGTGCCGGAGATGCTCACAGACTGACAGAGACACGGTCTGAGACAATAAGTACAAACAAGAAGGAAATCCAGAGATCTATGTCATTGTTATTATGGACCTTTTACTGCCCTCATTTTAAACCATTTTAGAATACAATATCGACCCAACAGCTAAAGTGATGACTGAATCAAGGATAAAGCCAAGTACATTGTTTTGCCCACATTTCCTGCCAGTCCATTTCAACTGTAGAACACAGCATGTTGGGGAAAAGAGCTTGACAGAAAATGGCTGTTGACAGAATTGCATTGACAGCTTCTGTCTCCATTGTGCTGAAGGATAGGGATGAGAGGTTTCCTAGCAACATCCAATCCACTGGGGTCTGGGCCCACAAATAATTGAAGACTCCTGTGTGAATAAATAGGAAAGTATATTGGATTTTTATCCCCGTTTATTTTCATGACGCGCTTGATGTGAAGGTATGTTATGTAATATGTCAATGCCATTCCTGGAACTAGCTCTATTGTATGCCTTGCTAATCAGGAGCAAGCAGGTTTTCACTCTGTAGTGTGCTCTTGCTCTCATTTCTCTGACATTCTCTTTCTATCTCTCTCGCCCTCCATTAGTACCCTCAAGCCACACAGCATTCAGCATACATAAGGGGCCACTTAATTTCCTCCTGTGAAATACCAAACAATAAATCTACATTATTAGACCCATTATGACATAATTGGCCATGCGCCAATGAGCTAACAACCTTACTGCACACTTCTGTGTGTTGCGATTAACACCTGTAAGCTCTATAACCTTCCTGCCCCCTCATGTAAAACCACAAGTTACCCTTCACACACAACTGGACCCCACCCAGCTCTGCTCGCCAAACAAGAAATGATGTCATAGTGACCTCATAGTATAGCGATTTCATGTGGCCACCCCAACAGAACAAACGGCAGCTATCGGAAGATTGGATGACCCTCACTGCTGATACGTAGAAGTAATATGGATCCGCACGCACACGCACGCACACACGCGCACACACACACACACACACAGGATGGAAACTAGACATGCAGGAAACAGAGTGGTCACAGTCAATGCAGAGGAAATATTGACAGACTGGACTCATTATGCAACACAACCAAAACAAAAAAAGATGACGATGGTGTATTTCATTGCTCTGTTAAACTCTATAGTGTAGCTTTTTTTGTCATCACTCCTGTTTGGCCAGTATAAACATGCACCTTGGTAAGTTGGTATTTTTTCTTTTCCTTATTGTGACAAAGAGTAGGACAGTCAAAATTAAGACGGCATGACTTGAGATAGTACATATCTGGGTCCAGAGGTGGACCATAACCAATACACGTTCACGTGGCAAAGTGTGTATACGGTACCAAGCCATAGGGTAGGGTCTATATGAAAATTACATGTCACGATTAGTGGCAAAAATAATTGATTAACGATATCGCGATAATCAAATCGATAATTCAAACTTAAAATGCGACTTTTGTTAACCACTTGAACCCCCAGCATCCCTATTCTGGCTGGAACGTCCACCAAAAATACCCGATCTACAAGCTCACTACGCATTGCTATTTGTTGGTGAATCGAATTGTGTAGAGTTAAATAAGAGCATACCAAATGTACTCTTTACAGGTCTGTTTTATCAAATATAGATAGAGGGTGGTAGTGACAAAAGATGCAATAAAAGTTTAAATGTAAAGTAGGCTAGGGCTTCAAAGATCAGTGGGACTGGAATACTAAAGAAAAGGCAGCGATCCGAGCACTCAAAGGATAATAAAAAAAAAGACGAGAGGGTGGATAAAAGTTAAGGTACTTACTTTATTTAGAAAAGTTTAAATAAGCCAACATGTTCGAACAAAGTCTCCAACAAAGTCTTCATCATGTATAGGATATAAATAGTATAGTAGCAGTAGGCTATAGTATTTTACTATTTTTCATTTTTTATCTTTTAGGGTGGTAGTGAATTTGCAGCTCAACAAAAGCTAATTCATCCTAGTCTATGACGGAGGACAATTTCACGACAATTTCCGCGAACTTAAATCTCCACGATATGATTATTGTGAACCTTTATTTTTTTATAACGATAAACGATAATAACAACCAGTAAGACGCCTAAGATGTGTGCGCACATCCGCCTCATTGACGGCAGACTGCTGGGCGAACGCTGGCGCTTTGGCATGGAGGGTCAGATCAACATGGAATGAATTCTGTACTGGCCATATAAGGAGCATGTCTTGAGTGTACAGGGTTTGATGAGGTCAGATCAACATATGGAATGTCAGAACAGGTCAGCTCCATATATGGAGATCTAAGGGTGGTAGCGGGGCCTGTTGAGAACTCTACTTTTCGCTGGCTGCCGGGCGTGGCTGCACTAATAACTTTGGGGCAGTCTTGAATGGACAGGTATCAGTCAAAAGGGAGACATCGAAGAGGACGGATGCATGGGGAAGGATCAACATAATATGGAATGTCAGAACAGGTTCTGGCATACAGTATATCCAGATATGGAGATCTAAGGGTTTGAGGTCAGTGGTAGAGTTGCTGGCCAATATTGATGACATCAAGTATCTCCATATAATATTATATTATGGGCTTAATTGCGACAGCAGGTCGCATTTACCATGAGATCAGGTCCATCCCTGATGATGTCACATGACCATCTATGTATGGGGATAATAAGTGATCATACCAAAGACTGTAAAAATGGGACCCAATGCCTCCCTGCTTGGCACTCAGCATCAAAGGGTTGGCTTGGGGGGTCAAATCTACAAATCAAATGATTCCCGAGCGCGGCACGGCTGCAGCTCACCGCTCCTTGGCTGCGGCTCGACAACCGCTCCAAGAGATGGGTCAAATGCGGAGAACAAATTTCACTGTGGTAACGTGTGTGACAAATAGTATGACTTTGACTTTGATCCCTAACGTTAAATGGTGTTGGGGGAAATAAGTATGCAGCCAGTAAATTAAATTCCAACCTGACAGTGTCCGGTTGCATTGACTGTATGGGTACTCTTCCCACAGTCCCCAATGCTTAACTGTGTGTGTAATATAACATAATATAACATATATAATATAACTATTCTATATATTATTGTTGTTTAATATGTTCTTCGTATGTCAGTTGATACTATCAATGATAAGGATTACCAACTAAACCCTAGGAGAAGCTCTCGTCATCCTGCTAAATACCTAACCGACACTGACTTCGCTGATGACATCGCACTTATCCGTCAATCATTGGAATACGCTCAGGCTCTCAACTGTGTTGGTCTTTATCTCAACGAGACGAAAACTGAATACGTAAATATATGCAAATCCAACAATAACCACATTATAAAAAGTTAAAAACACTTAACAACACTCCTCTGAAACAGGTTGATGACTACAAGTATTTGGGTTCATATATATCTTCTTCTTTCAAACTAGGAAGGGTATGGCCTGGTCAGCCTGCAATGACATGCATAAGATCTGGTCATCCCAGCTTAGAAAGATGTTAAAGGTAAAAATATTTAGGACGACCCTCACGACCGTTGAGTCGATTCTACTCTATGGCTCCAAGACATGGACACTTTCAAAGAAATTAGAGAAACTGTTGGATGGCACTTACACCGCCTTCTAATGAGAGCCCAAAATCTGTCTTGGAAGAGCCACCCATCGACAAATCTAATATACGGCAACCTTCCCCGTGTTTCTTCACTAGTCCGATCCAGAAGAACACAGTTTGCCGGCCACTGCTACAGAGCTGAAAATGAGGTTATATCTTCCCTTCTTCTCTGGAGTCCTGCCTCAAAGCAGACCAGAGGTAGAAAACTGTCGTTCCCTGATGTCATTGCTATATCGCTGCATCAGTAAGCCGGAACTGGGAATGGCAATAAAGGACCGGAAAGTCTGGCGTGGCATTGTGAAATCCATGATCTCGACCGCGGTCGAAAATGATGATGATGATAATAAATAGGGATGCACCGATCCGGCTTTTTGGCATTCGATACCGTTTTCGATACATGGGGGTCCAGTATCTGCCGATACAGAGTACCGATCCGATACCCCCCACAAAGAAACGTAATAACCTATTAAGCTGTATGCCTCACTGTGTGGAGTCTGGAATCATTATTTTGTGTAAGGCAACATCAAGGCTTGACTTAAACATTACTTTCCCAACTTTGTAAAATAAAATGTAACAAACACAGATATAAATGCACTGAATTATTTATTAAATAACTGTGCAACAATTAGACCAGGTTAATGTGTGCGCAGGCTAGCCTGGCTGCATTCCACATGTTATACTGTCAATACTACACTGCTGTGTCACAGAGGAGGTAGAGTTGTTTTCATACTGTAATTACACATAGGATCGGATCGGATCGGATAATGGATCGGCCACCGATCTGATACCCGATCTAGAATTTTAGCCTGGATCGGCGCCGATCTCCGATACGAGTATCGGATCGGTGCATCCCTAATAATAAACCACTGTCTCAGTCCCCATCATCACTGGGTGAGTCATACAAGAGAGACGGAACCTATCTGCTCTTCAAAACCTTGACGATCGGGGTCTTTCCAACTATGGTAAATC
Organism: Protomyctophum parallelum; assembly: GCF_964188405.1. NCBI lineage: Eukaryota > Metazoa > Chordata > Actinopteri > Myctophiformes > Myctophidae > Protomyctophum > Protomyctophum parallelum. Next base: position 41,421,164 of record NC_139697.1, on the reverse strand, counting down.
ATTTAGTTAAGTTGTTTCTTAAGAGCTGTGATTTCTTTCTTCATTTTCTGTAAACCCTGTTGGATTTGATGGCACCTTTAACTAAAATAAACAATCTACATCTACATTTGGAACTAAATTAGACTACATAATAGTAGATACTATGGACTCACTCCAATAGAACATGTCTTTTTTTAGATGCAGACAGAACAGATGGATGAGTCAGAATCTACCGTAGTAGTAGTACAGCCACAGGCTGTAGCCTAGATCTGGACGAATTTCCCGAAGCATCACAGATGTTCAAGAATATTATGTCTGTGTTCTGTAGCAGAACAGAACATTCCTATCATCCTTATAAATGAGCCTCTGTTTTCTTTCAACTCAGGAAGTGGAATTTCAACTTTGATGTTCCAATGCGGGAAGTATTAATCTTATAAGAGAGGCTGTTATACTGTGCATTCCATCTATGAAGAAGGAATGCAGAATGGAAGCTTTGTCATGGTTAAGTATTAAGTAAGCTGCAGTTTTCAAATTCTGAATTAGAAGAAAAATAATTCTGACTGAGAGAATGACAGTTGGCAATTAATAGCAAACTAAATGGTAAGGGTATAGGGTTGGGTAGATTATTTCTTTGGTTAAATCAAAAAGCAAGTGAGTGAGTGGACCTAAATAATTTATAATTGACACACACACACACACACACACACACACACACACACACACACACACACACACACACACACACACACACACACACACACACACACACACACACACACACACACACACACACACACACACACACACACACACACACACACACACACACACACACACACACACACACACAAGCTTCTCGTCTCACCAAAACAAAGGCGGATTGTGTCATTAGAGAGCCTACTTTCCTTAGTGGACGCACTCTGGGCCCCCCACCACACGTATAAACGGTACTTTTTAGGCCAAAAAGGGATTTTGTTTCCACCGGGAAAAAAATACTTTTAGTTACTCCAATGCACCCTCTACTGATATTGCCCAGAGAATTGCCTCATGGAGAATATTTATCCTCCTGTGAAAAAAAAATCCCTTTCTGTCCAAAAAGTAGGCTACCTTTTATACGTGTGGTGGGGGGCTCAGAGTGCTTCCACTAAGGAAAGTAGGCTTTCTAATGACACGACCCGCCTTTGTTTTGGTGAGTAGCAAAAGCATTATTTTTATTTACGCTAAAGACGAGAGGCTGGTCTGCATTCATGCGAGCTCCGGAAGTTGACAGTAACATAGTTCTAAATGCAACGCATTAGAGCTATGGACCAGGGCTAGGTGTATACATTCAACTCAACCTTCTCTCTCCCTATCTCTCCATTTCCCTCCATCTTTTTCATATACCAGCCTTACCATCAGCTTATAATTGTGTCATTATGGTACCACATTCCTTAATATAATCCACCTACATTCCTCCCCCTAGTCCCTCAATCCATCCTACAGCCGTTCATCCTTCTCAAGGTGACTCACAGGAGGAGAGCCTTCCCTCTCTCTCAGACTCTCTCCCACCACCACCCCCCCCCCTCCTGCTTTACTCAGTGGGTCTGTGTGATGCTGTGAGGATCACCGTCCTCTCAGCGTGGCCTACAGGCGGGTGACCTTCGTTCCATCTCTGCCCGCGGAGCCTGAGCGTTGCTTCCCATGGCTTGAGGCCCATATTGATCGGTTCCGATGGCCACGGTTATCTTTTCAACTGAAGCCCTCTCCCGTCCTCTCGCCCCTTGCCCCATAACCCTTCTCACTCATTTCCCCTCCTTAATCTTATCCATTTTACATTCTATACCCTCCATGGCTCAAATTCAATGTCAACGAATCACAGACCTCTGAACGGGAGTTTCCACTACACCCCCCCACACACACACACACACACACACACTCCCACTCCATCCTTCTCCCCTCTCTTTGACGCAGTAGCCGGAGAGTTGTGCACGGCGTACCCCTCCGGCAATCCAATGGACACAGCATCCACAAACCGTGACAGGGTGACACCATTTCGAGTTGCACTCTCATAGCGTGAGAGAGAGAGAGAGAGAGCAAGGGTACCTCCACACAGCATTGACAGGACAGAGGATGACATCATGTAAGGTCTATATGTAGTGGTCTCTCTCTGACGAACAGGATGCATTTTATGAAACACGTCATTTCTATTCTATTCTAAGCTGGACTTTAAATGACAACGGGTGGAAGAAGCGTTGAGTCTAGTCTTGATGTGATTATTGTGGCTATAATTATGGGGACCCCACTCATCAACATTGGGGGGCACCCACCACCACCACCGAGGAACCATTTTGACGCAGTTGTCTCTGTACCCACTTGGTATACCCGAAGATTTAACATATTCACAACCTAAGGCATATTGGAAATGACAGCACCACAACAAGCAACATATAACACCATGTCAAAGCAATGGGCAGACTAATATAATAGCCTAACATGGGTGATATTTATTCCCAGTCCCCACCCTCACTGTGTGTCGCCCATTCATACTGGTTAGTTATTATAAATTACAAATACCATGACATAGCGATGTAAAAGCACGTCTGGGGGCTCAATTATGAAACAATGCTGCCGAGGGACATCTTTAGTGATCATTTCTAGGATTATTAGAACCTGCAGTCAGATGTGATGTTAAGATAACATCGTCCGCAGTCCTGGTTGCGCGCATGTCACCGTTCATTTGCACATTTAATTTCCATAATGGTATGAAAGTATTATCAGCAGGCTAACGACACGCTCATGGACGCGTTGTTGGCTTTGGGGTCTGTTCTTTTCGGCAAGCGACAACACGGTCAGATCAGTTCTCAGTTGATCGAAATAGCCACAGATTGCTATACTCTCCTCTCCCTGGTATACCCGCATTATGACGCACGGTCTGTGGACTGTGAATGCCAATGGATGGTCCTATATCTGACGCAAAAATGTATTTAGTAAACGGCGAAATGCTTGAGAAACAAGTCTGTCAATTCCATTTTGTCGTGATTATAATTTGCAACGCTTTAATTAAAGGATGAAGGTGACATTATTATAGGCCTGCATGGCAAAAGTCTATAGTTTCCACGTATTCTCATCATCCTCCAGTCACAGAAATGCCGGTGAAACACAGCAATCATCATCATGCCTGCCATGGAATTCGTTCTTAGCTTGGGGGGAAATGCTCTTTTCAGCAAGCCTATATTGAGCGTTACATGTTCATGTCATTCGAACATCATAGCTTAATTTCCACAACATGCTGTATAGGCTACATGTTTACTCTTTACGTGGCAGAACACTCAGGCATGCTATATGTTATATCCATAGAGACATGCAATGGCGTTTTAACAGTGATAAATGTCGCTCTGCTTACCCCCATCTCGGCGCGGTCAGTCGGGTCTCTCCTCAGCAGCTGAAACGGTCAGGGTGGATGGATGCAACCAGAACAGCCGGTTTGAGGCTGTTTTTTTTTATATTAATAACGTCTCTCCTCAGTCACCAAACAAACAACTACTGCTCAAATGAAGCACAGGCTGTTGTTAATCAGAGGAGGAAATGTCGCTGGCTCTCATTAGGAAGAAGAACGGCCATAAAGGGAATTAACTTGTCGACTTGTCGAGGCTATAACGTTTCATTGAATGTACACCTCGCTGCGAACAAAGCCGCGCCCAGCTCAAATTTAAATAAAAAAAGGGGGACGTTTCCTTTTCAGGTGTGAAGACGTTTAAAATGACAGGCTGCGGTATTAAACAATGGAGCAGGCGTCCCGCTCGAGACTCCCTCGCGCCCTGTCAGGTGCAACTGATGCCAAAGGATCACACAGCATTTAAACCGCTGGCTTCTCCCGTTCGGATGCTGCCGTCTCCCTCCGCGCCTGTGCTCAGGCAACAAGCGGCCGTGGCGCTCCCCGTTTCTTTGCCGTGCTGCTGCAATTAAAGTACTCCGCGTGTGAAAGCAGCGCCGGTGGTTCCTGATGCAGGCAGCAGCAGATGACATGCACTGCCCATTCAGACTATGTGGTCGTGCAGCACCCAGTTACATCTAAATCATATAACAATCTTGAGAAATGTTTATATAAGTGGTGCTCAACGTTTTTCATGTCAACGACCACCAAAATGTATAGGCTATCTGGCCACACCGACTCTAGCCCTGGTGGTCCAGTACGTTCGCGAGTCAGAACTAGCCAACGCACTGGACCAGGGCTATAGCGCCGACACCACATCTCAAAATTGTTTTGTGCCATATGCAGGGACCGCCTGAAAATTGTTTTGTACCAGGGACCGCCAAAAGCAAACATTGGAATTCAAAATGTTCGCTTTGATAGACAAGCCATCAGTCCAACTTTACTTTGAGGGATGCTACTCACTCATTGGCCAGTAGCAGCAAGGACAGCTCAGTCACACATCTTTCCCCCCAAAATGGTCCTTTCTTAAGAGTGGATTAGAACAGCAGTTTTATTTTTTATATATTTGAACTGGGGACCCCCACCCTGACAAGCACTTGGAATTGTATAGGTAACAAGCTGGTTTACAAGCTCACAACTCATTGTGAGCTATTTTCACAATATTTTGTCTCTATACAATTTGGCAAACCTTAGTTAATAAGGCATCTATATGGAGCAAAGGAGGAGAGACGCAATACTACAATGGAGCTTTGACTTGCAATTATACAATAAAGACTTTAGGCCGTGCTATTTTGGGTGAAATAGAGCCCAGGCCATGGTGTAATGTAGGGCCTACAGCACACAATAGCTTCTAATCTACATAGTAGACATGTGTCTCCCTGACTTCAGAATCACAGTGTATTTCTGTATGCACCACCTGTTGTTGAAGATTAGACAATTATAGCGGTGTTTTCAGAACCTTCAAATTGGTTGGCTGAGTCATGTAGCATAGCAGGAGAGGAGACAAAACACATCATTGTGCAACAATGTGCGCACACATGTGGGGTAATTTTCTGATTTAACTCAAGTACTCAACACTGTTTTGCACTGAAAGGCCTAAGTATAAAACGTATATCATTGGGAAGTCAATTGATCAAAAATACAAAAAAGTACACAAAATAGATAGAGCCCTAGGCCTATTATATTTGTATTGTGTATGTGGTTGGTTGTGTGAGATAGTGTATACACGGCTGCATCCGAGTGTGTTTGTGTAACATGCCTGTTAATGGACAGTATTTGTCCATTGTTTATAAGCCTGGTTGTCTGAGGAAAAAAATGATCTGTCTCAGAGCCTGCTGGTCTGGGCCTTGAGGTTACTGTACTGCTTGCCAAATGGTAGCAGTTGAAAACAGTCCATAGTTATGATGGCTGGCATGATTTGGGGCTGCCATAACTGAATAGCTAGAGAGGCTGCCTGGGAATCAGAAGGTCCCCGGTTTGCCCCCCCCCCCCCCCCCTCCTGGACCCGGTCTATATGTCGTTGCGCAAGACACCTAAACTGTGCTGTGTTGGTTCACCCATTGCTCCAAATAATTGGGCTGAGTTAAATGTAGAGGACAAATTTCACATTATGTGAAAATGTACTGTGACCGAAATACCCCATTTACCATGATAATCCTATGGGCTTTACGGACCGTCTGCTACACTTTGGGGTTGAGGATTAGGACATTGCAGTTCCCATAAGTGATGCACGATATAATCGGTAGCATATTGAAATCGGCAATAAAAATTCCATATCGGTATCAGATTGGTCTTAAAATATTCCAGATTATTTTCACAGATATTCATGACGTAATAATAATAATGTGACCGTCAATGGCTTTGTAGTCACAGATCGGCCATGTCTGCCTGTCACTTTTGTTTTGTATATTTCTAATGTTTGAAGGCAGCAGAGGAATTTTGTCTAGTGACTCTATAGTCTAGAACGAAAGCCAAATCAGATACGATATGAAATCTCAAGTAAAAATAAACTTTAAATTTTCTACATTTAATTTGTGTACTCAATTATTATCATTCAGTAGTGAAAACAGACACTTGGAAAGAGTAAATGTATTTATTGATTGAATACTTTATTAACAGGCTTTGGGCAAAGCCCCTTAGGGCCTATAGGCTTGTTTCCATGGTCCTCTGTAGAATATCAGAATCGGTCGGTATCGGCAGATATGAGATCGGTCATAATTTCATAATTGTGCACCCCTAGTTTAGGCATCCAGCCAGGATGCTCTCAGTGGTGCCTCTGTAGAATAATAATAATAATAATAATAATAATAATAATAATAAAACTTTATTTGTATAGCACCTTTCATGACATGAAATGCAGCTCAAAGTGCTTTACAGAACAATGGCGAATAAAAAAGAAAAGCAAGGCAACGACATTAAAAAAACAAGCAGTAATGCAATACAGTGAGGACATGAATAACAAAAAATAAAAGATCAATTAAAAGCAATGTTGTAGAAGTGGGTCTTGAGCTGTGCTTTAAAAATGTCTACAGAGGCTGCCTGACGAAGGTACAGTGGGAGCTTGTTCCATGCCGACGGCCCGTAGAAGCAAAAAGCTGCTTCCCCGTATTTTTTAGTTGCCATTTTTTTAGGCAAAGCGAGCAGGCCAGCAGTGGAAGACCTTAGGGGACCTTAGAAGGCCCATAGGATATGGCTTGCCGGAACACGGCCACCCCTCTGGGCGCATTCCTGTGGGTATGGAGTTTATGGGGACCCCTCAGTTCACACAGGTGTGATTTTCACCACATGAATAATGTGCTCATCCCAGGTGAGGTCCCCAGAGATACAGAGTAACTTTAAACTGCTAACTCTCCCTACTGCAGACCCATAATTGAAGGAGATGGGGTCTGGCCTGGCTGTGAGCGTGTGTCTGTGTCTGTGTCTGCGTCTGCGCGCGAGTGTGTGTGTGTGTGTGTGTGTGTGTGTGTGTGTGTGAGCGCATGTGCGTGATGTAGGCATCCACTGTATCCAGATGAGATCAATATTACCTCCTGTAATAATTGAAGTTTGGCCTGGTTTCTGCGGTGCTTTGTCATCGCTCCCCAGTCCTCTATCAAAGTGAAAGGGAAAAACCCACTTTCTGTTATCACAATGAGAGCAGGAAAACTGTGAAAATACGAAAGAACATTCAACCTGAATCAAGGTTATTGTGTGTCTATTTCAAACAGTGTTTTTTGACTGCATGGGGAGTCATATTTTGACGGCAGTAACTGCCCGTTCTAATTTCACCCCCCTCCGTATCGAAGTATTGGACAGTATTAATATGTTGATATTAATGTTTAGGATACCAAATCACACCTTAGAAAGCATGAGTGACTATTTCAAAGTTCAAACACAAAGACCTTTTCTTTTACTATTAATATATTACGAGTTCATACTTCATATCTTACTGAAATGCGGAATCCAAAGGTTTTCTCAAAAATAAATGTATACCTTCATGGTATACAGTGACCTGAACATGTTCAGGTCTTTGACAGTGACCTCATGACCTGAACATGGAGGCACATGCCAGAAACACCACAAAAATATCATTTTACCATCTGAGAAACATTGCCAAAGTCTGACCATTTCTGTCCCAAAATGACACCGAAAAGCTCATTCACCGTTTTATCACCAGCAGGCTTGACTATTGTAATGCTCTCTCCTGTCTGGCTTACCTAAAAAATCCATTGGTCGGTTACAACTGGTCCAAAACGCAGCAGTGTAATGTGTGCTCTACGTTTGGTACAAAGACCAAACGTAGAGCACACATTACACCGATTTTAAAGTCCCTGCATTGGTTGCCTATACATTTTAGAATAGCTTTTAAAATTATTTTACTTGTTTCTAAAACATTGAATGGAAATGCACCTGTCTATTTTTCAGAAATGCCCAGCAGACCCCTTAGATCATCTAGTGCTGGTCCCCTAGAGATTCCAGAGACCCCTAACACAAAGAAATATGGCGAAGCCGCCTTTAGCTACTATGCCCCTGTGCTGTGGAACAGCCTACCAAGGGATCTACGGTTCTCTGAATCTGATGCTCTCTTGTTGTGTTTTGCTCTTTGTTATATTTTTGCTCTTACTGTAAAGCACTTTGAACTGCACTCGCTGTCTGAAATGTGCTATATAAATAAAGATTGATTGATTGATTGATGGCACTGAAGGCTCCATTCTCTTCTATTCAAATATGGGTATACAAGAGCAAAGAAAGACACTGAATTTAAGTTTAGCTGTTGAGACATGCAATAACTCCTAAACGCCACTATCTTCATATAATTGGTCCTCACTAATATTCATGATAAAAGTATAGTGGTTAATTGGAGTAGTCAGCTGTGGGGTGGGGGTAGGGAACTGTGCATTCGTTTGTTTAACTGTATGTAATGTGTTTTGTTTAACTGTATGTAATGTGTTTTATTTTCGTTTTATTTTTCGTTTTGTCATTATTACTTTTGTTCTGTATTTATTGTCAAATCATTTTGTGATAAGATTTTGTTTGTATTTGTGCTGCCATGGGGATGTGGGGGGGGGAAATATATGTAAATTGTTCTGAAAATACTTCTTTGTACTTTAAAGAAAATCAATAAACATATATATATATATTCATGATAAAATGGCACGATATTTTTCAACTCAGTCTGTGTCTCATAGGAGCTGTTGGCAGTTCAGAAACCCGTCCACCAGTGACATCACCGTTAGGCAGATATTATTTTTAAACAATATTTTCTTTTACAAAAATGTAGATTTGTATTATCATATCAACAATGGCTTCCATTTTCACATTGCAACTTTTCAGGACCAGAAAGCCTGCAGTTTCTATTAGCTTGGATTCCCCATCGATGATGTCACTGGTGGACGGGTTTCTGAACTGCCCACAGCCCTCCTATGAGACACATGACTGAGTAGAAAGAAATAGTGCCATTTTATCATGATTATTACTGAGGACCTATTATATGAAGATAGGTTGAAAAGTGAAGTGGTCCTTTAACTAGAGTGTGCTAGAGACAATGTTTTGCTGGCAGCAGCATGAGTCGCAGAGATGGAGTGTAGGAGGAAGGGAGCCATATTTAACTGGGCTTTGAGTGATGCTAGAATGTTTGGCTGATTAGAAACACTTATCCAATCAGCAGAGACTGACAGCTGAATACAGATACTCTGTCCTGCATGATGAACTAATGCAATGCTTCATGAAATGTGTGCGCCACAGCTCTCTTGCTATACAGCATATTGCTGTTGATCCATTGAGGGAGAGACAGAGTCCAGCCAAGACTCTCAGGACCACACCATGGTGTGAATGAGAGTACCTGCATGAATGTGAATCACGTGTGCCTATACGGGTAAATCCTGGATAGTGAAAGATTACAAAAGTCTGTGCGGAGGAAGACCTCGAGAGAATGAAGAAGAGGAAGAAGGCAAAAAAAAAAAATACATCACAGAGACCTAATCTCCATAGCAACAGGGAACCTCTCAGGTAACCTTGGCACCCTAATCATCTCGCTGACATGAAACAAAATTGCGGAAATGAGAAACAGAAGACACGAGGGATGAATTGAGACAGAGAGAGAGAGAGGGGAAGGAGAGGAAGGAAACTAAGAAAGAAATGAATCACTAAGAAAGTGATTGAAAGAGGGTTGAAGATGAACCCTTTAAGAGCTGCACTTTAATTAGTAAAAATCTCAATGCACCCCTATCTTCATGAGAGGGGGAGAGGGGGTGGAATTAGCTGCTTTAGCAGACAGTTTGAGGGTCCAATGGAGTTAAGAGGTTTTTTCCGAAGCGCTTTTGAATACATACATTTAAAAAATAAAAACAACCAACAGACAGATTTAAAGGGTGCTCAATAGCATTGATTTATACAAAAGAAATACCTCAAATATGGAATTATGTGGTTTCTCCCTATATTGTCAATAGTAGTGTGTAGCTGCCGGCACACTCATACAGACACAAGAAGCAGTAGTAGGCCTGGGGAGCGCTCTTGAGTCAACATGGAGTAAGACGCAGAACATGTAAAGTACTAGAACGGCACAAAACCTTCATTTTTCTGCGACATATTATCTTAAAAAGTTGTATTAAGTATTTGGATTGTTATACTTAGCCTAAACTTAGCAAGAAAGGCAGATGTCAGACTACAATCACCACGGCGTTGAGGCCTGCTTCGCCTACTGAATCCCCATCCTGGAGTGATAAGGGCAACGTGTGCTGGGACTTCTCCGCTCAGACTTCACTAAGATGATGCAAAAGGAAGTCAGAGCGGTCTTATGTTGCCTTCACATGGGCAGACGCAATGACACAGTCTACCATTCATTGTCAATGGAAGCCAGCGACATGCCGATTTAAAGACGCAATGATGCATGTAGCTGCTTCAAATGATACTGCCATGCGTCTTTGCGTCTGCCCGTGTGAACGCACCGATGCGATGCGTTGTAAGCTTGTAGATCAGCTATATCCACTATTTCGTAACACAGTTTCAGTATAAAATATAAAATATGGCGTATTTTGACAATAATACATTAATATTATTTTATTATTATTCTTGGTATCGGCCATTTTTTTGGTAGCCTTTTTATATCTGCCCCGTGCACGTTTTGTTTACAAAGCCTTTTAAAGCCGTAAATCAATTAATCGCCAAGTAAAGTCTCATAATCTTGACAGCCCTAGAAGCGTGTGCAGCAGCATGCACAAACACAGTGTGCCAAAATAAGATGTCATGTCATGTCACATGTGCTGTAAAGTGTAAACCCAAAGATTGTGGAACAGATGCACATGGGCGTTAACGCTCAGCCTGGAGGGCAGCAGTCCAAGTTTAAAATCTCTTACTCTGACCCGATCAAAAGGGTTTTATGAAACACATTTAACACTGTGGTTTTCAACCCTTTTCATATCAAGGCCCAGTATTTATTCGGTATTTGTATCACGGACCACCATATGATGAGATTTAGGGCCGATTCGTACTCCTATTTTACCGCTGTTTCGGCGCTGTAGTGCCGAAATGATTTCGGCTCGTCAGAAATTTTCAGTAGCACCGAAGAGCCGACTTTAGGACGGTACCCGCCCCCCCGAACCTCAAATGACGTCAAATTGTAGGCTCTAGTAGCGCCGAACCGACTTTTATTCGGCTCTAAAATAGGAGTATGAATCGGCCCTTAGCCTCTCAGACCTGTTGGATACGATTTTGTCCACAATGCTGTATCGATGTTGGTACCATACTGTAGAAGAGATAACAGGCAAACGTGGATCAAAATAACAATTCTTCTACATTCTCTAATTGTAGACTTCTTGTAAATTAACTAAGAAATGCAGTGTAACAACAATTGAACCCTCGAGAGTGTAAAATGAAAGTTTCATTTTACGATCTAAAGAGTTATAAGATCTATATGGACCTCCTCAAGGACCACTGGTGTTTCCCAGATCACTGGTTGAACCACTGTTTTAAAGGAGAATTCCATGCTAGAATGCTTTCTTATCTTTCTTACCTTTCTTTGTAGTTGTTACGTCCCCACCAAAGAGGTCCAGGTTTTTTTTTGTGCAAAAACTCCTTATTGGCTATTTTCCCTACCATAAGCACTCAATGAATTGCATTGCATTGAATGGGAATTGAATGGGGCTATGGGGTGTTATGCTAGTTCGCTTATTTCCATCGAAAGAAGTAGTAAAGTGTGCCGCTTGGGATATTATTTACATTATGAAGAGATGATATATACAAATAAATTATAATTTTGAGCAATGGAAATAAGCGAATTAGCACAACACCCCATAGCCCCATTCAATTCCCATTCAATGCAATGCAATTCATTTAGGGCTTATGGTAGGGGAAATAGCCAATAAGGAGCTTTTTCACAAAATAACACCTGGACCTCTTTGGTGGGGACGTAACAACTACAAAGAAAGGTAAGAAAGCCTTTTAGTATGGAATTCTCCTTTAACACTATGACTCACTGCATTTTGGAACACCTGGATTTTGCTGATGATCCAGCACTCCTATCACACATGCACCAACAGATGCAGGAAAAATCATTCAAGCTTGAGAAAGCAGCTGCTTCGCTTGGGCTCAAAATCAACGCATCAAAAACAAAAGTAATGAGAATCAACAATAAAAACAACTACCCAATAACGATGGACCAAAATCAACTAGAAGAGGTAGCCAGCTTTACGTATCTAGGAAGCATAATCGCTGTGGACGGAGGAACGGAGGAGGATGTCAGTGCCAGAATCGGAAAAGCAAGGATCACATCTTAAATAAAATCTGGAAAGCAAAAGACATATCACAAGACCAAACTGCAAATCTTCAACTCAAACGTCAAATCCACCCTACTACGTATACAGTTCTGAAACCTGGAAGATAACTACCAACATACTCAACAAAATACAGACATTCTTCAACCGCTGCCTCCTAGGAGTCTACTGGCCCAACACAATCTCCAATGCCAACCTGTAGGAACTCACTACACAAGACATGATAGAAACACAAATCAGGAGGAGGAAATGGACATGGATAGGACACACGAAGGACTGCGAAGACACAATAGATCAATCACAAAACATGCATTAACATGGAACCCGCAAGGCAATAGGAAGAGAGGAAGGCCTAGAGCCACCTGGAGAAGAACAGGAGATGAAGGCACAAGGGCTGTCATGGCAACAACTGGAGCGGAGGCAGTTGATAAAGGAGGTGGCAAACTGTCAAGAGAGACAAAGGCTTAACCAGGGTAGTAAGGCAGGCAGGGGTCAAAACTGGAGAAGCGGTACAACACTGGCAAACAAGTCCAAGGGTGCTGGCAAGAATCCAAATTCAAAGGACAGACAAAAAAAGAAAAGGTCAAACATACTGACAGCAGCCAGAACTGAAGCTGAGGTGGGATTAATTACATACATATATTCACTAATCACTAGTTTGGGTCCCGGGGAGACATCAAATTTCAGTATACAGTATGCACTGTAGATGTTAACCGTTGGGGGACTCGGTCAACGAAGTATACATGGTAGGGTTTAAGTGGTTCCATGCCTTACTCAAGGCCAGGGCACCATGAATATAGCTACTGATAATGCTGCTGATACTCCATCCATTGTCACGCTCCATGTGTTTGAACCAGACAGTGACCTTGGCTTTAAGCCACTCAACACAATGGCTTGAATGTGAAAGCAGAAATTAACCATGTGAACCCTGCCGTCCCGATTCTGCGTGACGTTTGGTGAAAATAGCACATCTAAGCTCACAACAAGGTGTCAAAATGCGATACATTGTAAGCTTGTAGATCAGCTATTTCCAGCAAAGTTGGAAAATTTGACGTTGAGGGATAAAAGGAGTGGACATAAAGCATATTATAAAGCCCTACAATTGTGCTACGGTTTCTATGATGTAGCATTGTATGGGATTCATGGTACAGTAGCGTGTGTGTGTGTGTGTGTGTGTGTGTGTGTGTGTGTGTGTGTGTGTCGAATATCGAATATATTATACAAAAAAGTCCCCATAGAAAATGACTTGTACAGTATATAGTAACAATGTTATTGTAAAAACAGGATACCAGTGGAAGAGGGACAGTGTGCACGCTGCTCAGATCCAATAAAAAACTAACTTGATACATGTTTTTGTATTGTCACTGTCAAATAAACACAACAACGTGATCTACTTTCCTACTATTTTGATTAATAGGTATGAACCAATCACCAAAGACTGCCGCTTTGGCAACGCCAAAAACGGCTGCCTTGGGAAGGGCTTTCAGTCTGAATAATGAAGAGAAATTAAATGAAAATTCAGGCTTTTTTTTATATTGAAATGTGTGTGCACGTGCATTTGTGAGTGCGTATGCACACATTTGTGTTGGCGAAGAAGGGTGTGGCTTTAATCGGCTATAATCTGAGGAGAGGGCAGAGAGGGGGAGGGTAGGGTAGCCTGGGGTATAGCGCAGCCAGGTCTGACTTTTACTTTAATCCCAATCCCTACTCATGTGTGAGCGTGACCTAATCTCACGCAGCAGAGAGGAGGGGTAGGGTTGAGAGGAGGTCGGAGCTGTCCACAGCTGTAGAGGAGATAGCATCCGAATGGACAGCACGTGTGTGTGTGTGTGTGTGTGTGTGTGTGTGTGTGTGTGTGTGTGTGTGTGTGTGTGTCCGTGAGTGTATGATTATGGTACATCAGACAAGTGATGTAAGTGACTTACTTTACTGGAATATTTCCAGTTAACTTTAATTAACCACTGCAGCCCTATAGATTTCAACCATTTGAAAATAAATGATACACAAGCTCACATGTATTGTATCGCTGCTGAGCTTGTTGCAGAATGTCACATTTGAAAACTTCAAATGTGACATTCTGCATAATGTGTAATTTCTTATTACTAGTACTTTACTTTAAGTATAGCCTATATTTTGATACAAATACTTATTATGCAGATGTACCAATGTAAAAAACTTTTGAAAATAGCAGATCTACAAGCTCAGAATGCATCGTGTGCGTAAAAGTACAATATTTGCCTTTGAGATGTAATGGAGTAGAAGTAAAAGTATTGGAAATCGGAAATACTCAACTCAAAATTACTTTCCACCACTGCCAAAATGACACAATCCGTCATTTTCAAAGGAAACAACACCCACTCACAATCCCTAGTAATGACTATACTAGCATGACACACATTACAGGTTATCATTAAAGCTATGAGTCAGATCTCTGCATAAGAGATAATTCCGTTTTCAAAGAATGTCCCACTCACCCCCAGCCCCCATTACTACCTGCGTCATCACCTGTACGGAGTTCAGAGGCCCTGTAACATTTATAGTCCAAGAGGTGAAGAGGCCCTGTAACATTTATAGTTCTAGAGGTGAAGAGGCCCTGTAACATTTTCCTATTTGAAATACTACTAAAACTGCATTTCAGGTAGTTCATCTTTTCCAACAACTGCCACATTCAAAATGAAATATGTGATGGTGTTGTAGGAAACACACCTACACACAAAACACCCTGCTGATGATGTGTTTGATATTATGGTTATATCAAAATGTAATAGTATGTTAGGTATGTTAAGAAAAAGTCCCCTCTCTTTTTCCTTTGACAAATCAAACCCTGCACTTAATGGAACAGCATGTCTAAACGAGGAGAGGGAGACTGGCTAGATAGGATGTCAAAGCAGAGCTGAAAGGAAACAAATGAGGCGGCCAGAGAGGACAGTGGAGAATGAAAAAGAGAGAGAAAAAAAACAATTATGGATGAGTCAGAGGAGAAGGGGAAAAAAGCTAATGATGGAGAAAGGAGACAAACAATGAAACTGAGACGGTAACCGGGGGAGAAGACAGATCGAGGAGACGGTAATGGTGTGAGAGGGGAAATTAGAAAGAGAAGCGAGAGGGAGGAGGGACGGAAGGACGGAGCGCTGACAGGAGTGAGGGAAGAGACGAAAACGAAAAGGGTTTGGGAGGAGAGAGGAAATGTGATTTTTGGATGAATGAAGACCAAACTTTCAGTGGTGCACTGTGCACCACTGGGAGGTCTGAATGCATACAGCGTGTGTGTAGTGCTGTGTACACAGTACACTCACACATGAAAGTGCTAATGCACGTGTGTGTGTGTGTGTGTGTGTGTGTGTGTGTGTGTGTGTGTGTGTACCTGAAAAACAAGGAGATGCCATGCATGCTCTGATGACCTTTATCACTGCATCACAGAGCACAGACATGTCCTGCACGCATGCACACACACACACACACACACACACACACACACACACACACACACACACACACACACACACACACACACTTCTTTATTTGAATCCACAAATTACAATTAATTTGAAACAAGGGAAAAAATATAACGGGCTTGACAGTTCATGTTCACTTAAAGATACACAAGGCACCTCCTCCTCCACACAGACAAACTGCCTATAACAGCCGAAACAGAACAGTATTTGGCAAGTTGTTTGGCTTTGCTCTTTGTCATGCCAGCTATTCTTTTATAGTTTAGTAGTAGGTACAGGCTTCCGAAAATCAGTATGGCAAATCTACATCGATACCCCAGGTTTGTTATAATTCCAAGTAATGGTTGTCTGGTTGATACTTAGAATGTTTATCTTGGAATGCCTGGTCCATGTACAAATCAAATACACAGCCCACCTCCAGAATCAGGAATTCCTTGTGACTGGTGTCAACAAAAATAACATCCGGTGAATTTGGGATGTTAGCAAAGACATTGCATGTGCACATAGCTATACCAATCTGGTAACACTCTTGAATGTATATACATTGCTGCACTAGATGGCACATACTGTATTTTCACCAGATTGACAGATTGTACTTGGTTGGTAATGCACGCACACACACACAACAGGTGTTTGCATTGCATAGGCTCAATTAATGAAAGCACAAAACCAAACATAATCACCCTACTGCCGTGCACCATTACACCCTCACAGGTGAATGGTCTGTCCACAGCAGGACATAATATGATAATGTGTTGGTCTGTATGGCTATAGCCGATTGTCTGTTTGGATAACAGATTTCATCCACATGTAAGCCACGGAGTTATTAGACATCGACTTTTTTCCCTTTCTTTTTTTACAGTCATCGATTCATTCTGTTCTTTCTCCCTTGCACGCACGCACACCTAAACCTTGCATGTTCATCGTTTTTGTAAAACATTATGTGGGGGTTCCTATACGTGTCTTTTTGTGAGTGTGCGTGCGTGCATGTGTACAGCATGTGAACCTCCTGCCCAGCATGCTTCTCTGAATTCTGAATTCTCAGAATGCAAGTGGGTTCTCTGGTTTGCATCTTACATAAGACACCAATGTACAGTATGACATTTTTAAGGGACCAAGCTCGAAAGGACTTTGGTCCCTTATTGTATTTGTTCTCCTTCCGCCAAAAGTAGCAGTTCTGCCCCGCGAAAAAATCGGAGCGAATAAAGATGGTGTTGGAGGCAGCTATGCGATTCTTAGACATTGGTGAGATTACTGGGGAAGATCTGGATGACATACTAGGACTCATGGCCAAACCCAAGTCCAGGAACGTAGGTTTGGCCATGAGAGATTGCGTTAAGCTCTGTGTCTGTCTGCTGTCAGATACTGGAACAGTGGGGATATAATTATGTGTAGTGCACTGCAACATTTCAGATGGTGCTTTACTTCATGTGATGTTGTTCTATAATTATACCCACTCAATGTGACATCCACTGTTTCACAAACAGTATTTCTCTCACACATGCACAGTGTGTAGGAATGCAGTATACAGTGCTTGCAACTTTTTATAAAACACATACCCCTTTCCATCTCTTGATTTTGATTGATTGATTGATTTTATTTGGTGATAAAAGAGCACGGAGCAACTTTCCGACATACAGTACAAGTCAGCATCACAGAGGGGCAAAACACAATTCCTCATTTCCATTGCGGTCCTCAACAAAAAAAAACATCACAACACAAAAATATACAGACAAATGTCAATACACTACATAACATGAGCTCTTTCTAAAATAATGTGCAATCCATGCATTTTTCAAATTATTACCCCAAGTGAAATCATGCAACCCAACCTCCCCCCCTCCCCATAGCCTGGCTAATAAACCAGACTAATATCACACAACACTGTCGCCGGCAGGCAATTTCTTTTTTGCCAACGGCTGATTCGGTCTGGTTTATTAGCCAGGCTACCCCTCCCCCCCCCCTCTCAGACAGTGTCAGGCCAGAGGGCTGCACATTGCCGGGTCAGAGGTTCTATGGCCTGGCTCTCCACTGATCAATAGCACAGAGTATAGGAAGTTACTCTGACCTTGCCCTCGCTTAAAGGTGCCGGCACAAAATAAATATAATTGAAATGATGCAGAAAAAATATATAGGTCTAAGGTTAACAATCTTTCTTTAAATAATTTGCCAACTAGAGTTGGGCAGAAAAGCTAAATACAGTCAAATACTACTCTGCTGAAGTGCTCTGGTTTGGCAGCCTAACAAAGATGGCCACCATTAGGGGGCATTACTGTCTCTTTAAGGCCCAAGCCGTCACCCGCAGACCAATCAGCAGCCAGATAGCGTGACGAGCATGTCCTTGCCAATGACCTTGATGGAAGAGGAGCGAGAGAATTGGCGGGTGGATGCTAGGGAGGGAAGAGAGAGAGAGATAGAGAGATGGGGAGAGAGAGAGAGATGAATGAAGGAGTAAGGAGTGATGAGAACAGAGGAAAGCGAGAGGGAGAGATTGATAAGAGGAGGCACATGGACGCAAGCAAGCAGAGATGCCCTGCAAAACGCTCTCTCCTCGCTCTGCTACCCTCTCGCTCCTCTTCTCACTCACTGAATCTCTCCAGCCACCATCCCCTCCTCCCATCACTCCAGGAGCCTACTGACAGCTGAGCGTGCACGCATCCACCACGCGGTTGCATAATGCTCTGGATGGGATGGAGGGGTTATGGAGAGGGGGGGAGAGGGGCGAGAGGGGTGAGGGAGTTGGAAGGAGAGTGACTCACAATCCACTCCTCATTGGGAGAGGAAACTTAAAGGGACAAGACGCTCAAATTGCTGAACAATTGCTACCATGCAACATCGTCCTATAATATTGTAATGTACATGACTGCTGCTCGGGTAAAAACTGCGACTCTTAAAACATTTTCACGAATCACGATCCTGCAATGGTGTCTCAAAACTCACTGTACTTTCTACAGAAATGAGGGGCCATACTGTACAGTAAAAGAGCAGTTTCTATACTATACCAGTGATTCCAGTGATGAACCTTTTCATGTCAAGTACCCCCAGATTGATTTGGCCGCGGAAAACATTTCTACATAATGGAATACTCTTATACTGTACATAGCGAGAAAGACCATACTCTAGCTTTGGATTCATAGGGAGTAGGGACACTGGATCGTTGGTACAAGGAGGTAATGAATGTGGTTCCTCTGGAGAAACAGTCTTATCTCCTCCGTGATAATATGGAAGGGTTCACGAAGACAATGTACCTTATTGAACAGTAGTGAAAAACAAAAAATGACTAGTAACCTGGAATATACAATGTCAAGACGGTGGTGTACTTGTTTGTCTTACTTATTTATTATTATTTTCTCTTTCCGTTTGTTAACGTAATGTCTGTATTGTGGTACTTAATTTCTGTTGTGTTAAAAAAGTGTAGTTCTATATGCACTGTATACTGCAACTGAACAAAAAGTTAAATCTCAGAGCCTCAATAAAAAAAACTAATAAATAAATAGCAGATGTACAGTACAAGCTCAAAGCACAGCACGAAGTGACACGCTTCTTCTTCTTCATGTCCGGCCATCCACTACTGTATATCACGTCTTTCCAGTGGTTGGCGCAGGCGAGTGCAGCGGCATTTGGTTCGGCCAGGTCACCTCCAGTACATTGTGGATGTAAGGGCCCAACGGCTTTGACCGCAGGTATGTCAGCACTTTGAAATGGAGCGAAATGTTTGTCTGTTTCAGTCTGAAGTATCCATTGTCTGTAATCTGTCTAATTATGGTTTATGTCTAATATCACGCAGATCTGATGCTGTACACAATCTTTGCATGGTGAAATAAATACGTTAAAAGCATGGATGGAGAGCTGCCTGTGTGACGTTATTGGGGCTGACACACAGGAATAAACAGCACGGCATTAGAATGGCGCGTCAGTCAGGTCCAGCTACGGGATCAATTCCTTGAGAGATCCGAGGCTCTCACAGTGGAGCATAACTACATCTCATGATGCGGTCCATTGTTTGTGGTTCACCACACACACACACACACACACACACACACGAGCATGTTAGTTTCCATTTTTTTCATGGATGCCTTGCGGTGTCCTTCGCTGACCCACAGACGGTTCAAAGTTTTCCAGGTGGCCCAAGGTTGGTCATGCATATGGCCAGTCGCAAGACGTTCATCTGGGGTGATGCCTCTCTCTGTCCATTGGGTTGTCTGGCTGCCCAGGTTGTTCCACTGGTTATGCCACTCCGTAGTCCTGGCAAGTGGCAACAGATGATGTGGTCTCCGGTTCTGCAGCGGTATCCAGGAAGCTGCTTCTGGACCAGATGATGTGGTCTCCGGTTCTGCAGCGGTATCCAGGAAGCTGCTTCTGGACCAGATGATGTGGTCTCCGGTTCTGCAGCGGTATCCAGGAAGCTGCTTCTGGACCAGATGATGTGGTCTCCGGTTCTGCAGCGGCATCCAGGAAGCTGCTTCTGGACCAGATGATGTGGTCTCCGGTTCTGCAGCGGCATCCAGGAAGCTGCTTCTGGACCTGAGCCGTTTCTGGGGAGCAAAGTGTTTGTGCAGTGAGCGCCGGTTGTCATGGGCCTGCTCTGTACGCTCGGCTTTGCGGGGACTGGGGGGGGGGGGATGCCAGAGAGGGCGTAGAGGCAGGGTACGGGGGTTGTTTTGATGCACCCAGTCACTATCCTGCAGGTCTTGAGCTTGAGGATAGGGTCTAGTTTGCGTGCGTGGCTTGATGCTGGGCAGGCATATTCGGCGGTGGAAATTCACAGGGCTATAGTGAATAGACACGCTGTGAATGTATAAATGGATAACGTGTTTAAAATGACGTGTGATGCCATGTTAACATTTTTTGCGTCTAATCATATTTCCAGATTTTCCACCCTACACTATTTGTGTGCTGTCTGCATTCATTCCCACACGTTGTGAGCTTGTAGACCTGCAGTTTTCAGAGCGACACTGGCAGCCAAATCTAGTCTGAATTGGATCTGTGCCACATTCAGATTGCACAGTATGTTACACAGTATCTCTAGTCATGTGCTCAGAGTCAAGACTGATCTGTCCGTTATTACATATTAACATTGACTAACATTGGCAAAGTTTGCAGGATTGGTCAGTTTTGAACAAAAAGCCTCAAATCATGAACGCAGCCTGCAATTTATTTGACATTTTTCATGCACTTTCTATAGGCTGAGAAATAAATTCCACCCTTTTCACATTGGCCTGTTATAGCGCCACCAACAGGTGGAGTTTTGCAAAACACATTTTCGGAACAAAATGCCCCAAATCATCCAATTGCCATCAAAGGCGTAAGAAGAAATGGCACCCTATTCACATTGGCCTATTATAGCGCCACCAGGGGGCCACAATAACCTGACCTGGCCTGGTTTTAGCTGTTGCTTTTTCCCCTCAAAATCTGAGATAAAGGAACGCAAGCTAGAGGGCTCGGTCATTGAGGATGCCCAGTGAAAGGTTACCCAAAGTTGCCTTAAGATGGACCCCAATTGGAGAAAGAAAGAGAGGCCGACCAAAGAACACCTGGTGAAAGACAGTGTTGATGGAGCTGAAGGAGATGGGTCTTTCCTGCAACGAGTTACTAAGGACACACAAATCTTGCATTGCCACAAAGTGCCTGTTAAAGGGACCAAACCTGCCCCCTTTGACATCATGCACCAGCCACTAACCACCACCCTGTTAACATTCCTTCAACTAAATGTTTTCTCCAAGTAGTGCGATGTGCTAAAGTGAGCCACATGAATAATGAGGTATAGGCTCGATTTAGCTCTGCCTGGGCCTGGCTCTGCAGTTCGCTACTACCACATGCCATAATGGGCCCATTCAATGGTAGGGTTCTCTGGAGTAATGGTATAAAACACTACAGGGACTCCCTTTGTAGTGTCTGCTCATTTGTCTTGTGTACAGCATGATGGCCTAGAGGTTTATGCTGCAGGTTCAGTTGCCCTTACCCTGCATGAGTGGCTGTAAATTGTAAATTGAGACTTATTGTAATGCTCCCCCTGTATGATGTGGCTTGTTAGTGAGAGAGAGAGAGAGGGGGGGGGGATTGCAAGAAAGGGGGAAGTACTACTATACAGTGTCATATGTCTAAAGGCTTCAGTGTGACTCCCGGGACCAACACGTTCATTCGTGTGTCAATACATCCAGTCACTCAGACCAGAGGAGAACGCACTCCCTACAGACCTCCCCTAAGGACTACACCCCTGAGAGGTCTTCGGACACGGAGCTCCTCACCATCAGTCATACAGACCCTGCCCCCTGGAACTCTCTCCCCTTGGAGATTCGCCCGACGGGGGGACGGGGGGGACGGGGGGGTGGAACGTGTGTGGCGAATGGTTCTCGAGTTACGTGCATTACAGACGTACACGCGTATGTGTATACGTACAGACAGAGACGTGGTGCATTTATAGATAGATAAGATTATTACGGACTGGATACAATACTCAATAACCACTATTATGTAAACTACTACGCCATTTGTTTAAGACAGGAACATGCCTTGGATTGTCCAATGATGGATCTTATAGGTATGAGAGGGAAGTGTAAATGTAGTATTTAGAAGAGCAAATGGTTGGAGCAAGTCCTGTACAGCAAGTCCTGTACATCAATCTACAGTACCTACCCATCTGCCAGTTATGATTATATATATGATTCCAACTGACGTTTATCTGCTTGACCCAGTACATGTTGAATCACTCTCACCTGCGTAAGCACCATATAGGCTGTTAAAATGAATGGACAGTATCACTCGCATAGACTCTACAGGCAGTACATTAAGCCTATATTAGAGCTTTTTATATCCGGTCCAAAATGCAATGAGAAATTAATGCTTATTGGTTGGGACCAGAGCGGGGGGGTGGGTCTTACTCGAAACCCACATGTACAATAAGAGCAGGGTGTGGTAGCCACGCGCCTTCCACAGCATACCCTACTTACCATCATTTACCAAAATGCTTATCATGGTGATTGAAAGAAGACTTTAAAGTAGTGAAAGTTTTTGACTATTTATTAAGGTAATTCAATAAAATCAAGTGTATATTAAGCCGTGTCCGCGTGCTCAGGAGTAGGCTAAGTCTGATTCGTTTTCGGTGCAGGTTGGCCTCAGCCATCGTCACCTATCCAGTTTGTGATTTTCATGGACAGGATCTCGAGGCGAAGTCGTGGCGGAGATGGTTTACTATTCTTCACCACGTCCTCTGCACAATGATACAAGGACGCGTCATGTTCTATTCTTAATAATTCCGTTCGCTTCTGGAAAATAACAGAAGACATAACACATTGTCTGCTGTGTTGCTTTTCGATGTGTACACTGCATTTTATAGAGGTTTCAAGAGAGCACAAAGTACTTTTCTGAACATACCAAGTATCGCGAGATTGCACGTCCACCGTTTCCTGTCTGGCAGCCAAATCTCGCAATACCTCCGAGACAGAAACGATACGAGCAGCTGTTTAGATCCTCAAATAAAATGCTGTAGGCCTACTGTGCAGTGTGCACATCAAATAGCAAGCGATTAGAAAACAACCTGTGATTATTATGACAAAGGTCTCAATTGTTCAGAAAAAATGTTCATGAGTTGGTCCAGCCGGCTCCATTCACTGCCATGTATTCATTCATGGAACTTCGGGTGCCAGGTTTGCTCCCATGAAAGCATCCATTAAAGTGTCATGGCATACCACGACGTCAGCCGTGTCACTTCCTTCTGTAACGTTCCTTGGACTTACCCCAATCCAACCCTTGATACTGACTGCCAAGCAGGGAGGCATTGGGTCCCATTTTTCAGAGTCTTTGGTATTGGTATGACCCCGACATCCCAGTCTCAGGGCGGACACTCAAATCACAAGGTCACTGAGCTGGTATATCTACCTACCTTCCTTTTTGTTTATTTTGACGGGACAAACCGACCAAACCTGCCTACCGGGTGGGTGGGTGGGAGTCAGTCAGTCAGTCAGTCAGTCCATTATACCCTATCCCTTCCATAACAGCATGCAGTTTGTATTTGCTTTCCACCATGTATGTATTGTGCAACCCCTGGGTTCTCCATTTTAACACAGAGTCTTGCACGGTCCAATCTAAAATGGTTCCGCTCCGTCAGAACCCGCTATAGATGAAGGCGGCCGTATGAATCACTGTCAGGGTGAAGAAGACAGCAATGACAGCTAACTAATAGGAAAAGTCCATGGCTTAGATTTACCGTAGCAGAGTATGATTGGAATATTTGGTTTATACAGTTGAGAGTACCGGTTAAGAGTTACGACTCTGATTAAGAATTCAATATGATAGTGGAGATTGTTTTCACACACGTGCTCGTACGCGGCAACATACATGCGCTGATGTTTCAATACGCGTCACACGACTTACACATAGGCAAGCATACACATACTGTAGAGTGTAGACCTACATATACACATATCCATGTATGTAGACAATTAACCTGCATAATGTGAATGTTTCGATTTTTTATTGCTTGACTGAATGCTTAGTCAGAATTTCATGTAAACGGCACAAGGTAGCCTACAGTCAGACATTTAGGCAAAGGAGAAAAAGGGAAAAAATGTTGGCAGTGAATGTCATGTCCTTTCAATGGGAACGCCACTGATGAATTATTTTAACTTGCTTTATAAACCAAAGCAAAGTGCTTTGGTTTAGTTTCGCATGACATTTCATATTTCTGCCGCCATGTGACTTATATGACTATGAATGAATACCAAGGAAGTGCATTTAAGATACAAAGATGAGTCAGTTCCATCTAAATGTATCGTGGTGCCATTATTCCCTCTATCGTCCCTGTGCTCCTCTTCCTCCTATCCGTCACCTCCATCACCTCTCACATGCTCCTTTCCTCCCCCTCCTTCCCTCCCTCTGCATCTATGAATGAATCTCCCAGAGAAGGTGGATGAACGGTGAACAGAAGAGGAGAGGCTAGAGACAGAGAGGAGGGGGGAGGGGATTAAATTTAGCATCAACTTCTAATTCCACCTCTTTTGTATAACGTTTCTATAAATAACCCTTCAACACCCACAGAATCTATGTTTGAGCCACTGACTGAGCAAGAGAGGAGGAGGGATGGGGGGGGGGGGAGAGAGAGAGAGAGAGAGAGAGAGAGAGAGAGAGAGAGAGAGAGAGAGAGAG
Source organism: Protomyctophum parallelum (assembly GCF_964188405.1). Classification (NCBI taxonomy): domain Eukaryota; kingdom Metazoa; phylum Chordata; class Actinopteri; order Myctophiformes; family Myctophidae; genus Protomyctophum; species Protomyctophum parallelum. Next base: position 41,396,427 of record NC_139697.1, on the reverse strand, counting down.
AGAGAGAGAGAGAGAGGGGTAATCAAAGTGGCAGAGAGAGGGACTGGGGGATGAGGAGAATGAGAAAGGGGGGAGACAGAGAGGAGGAAGATATAGGGGGAACAGGGTGGGAGGTGTTGCTTAGCAACAACATTCACGTGAAGAGGGAGATGACTGGCCGTAGTAACACACTTCTGCCCATGCAGGAGCACGTCGTGCACGCACACAGGCTTTCAAACCCATACTCTTTCGCGCACACATGCACACGCACACACACACAAGCTGTCACAACGATGGCAATATAGATCTACTTCCTATTACGTATATTGAGTGGGTTTAAGACAGACAGACGCAGCGGGGTACAGACCTCCCCTCCCTTCCTCCCAGCTAAGGGAAGTCTCTTTGATGGGGATTGCCTCATGCTTGTTTAGAGGCTGAATTTCACCGCAACGTTATATAACGCTATATATACGGCTCTTTTAATGGACAAACCGAGAGCAGCCATTCCTCAAGCTGTGGTAGGCCGGGGCCCACTTGTGGTGCGTCAGGATATTTCAAGTGACCCCCTAATTGGCAAAACACTACAAAAATCACACCCGTGTGAAGTGAGTGGCGCTCTTATCATAGTCATCTCATTCTGGCCAATCACAATTTGCGTCCTCACTTTTGTCTTCAATGTTTGTGTCTACACACTTTTGTCTTCAATGTTTTTGTTTACACACTTTTGTCTTCAATGTTTGTGTTTACACAAACCCTCAAAGCTGGACATAGAAGGGTCTAGCGCCCCTCAAAAATATTGAATCTTTTTTGCAAACAAAATATTTTGATATGCAGGGTCCATATACTTAGTTTAGGGGATACTTGACATGAAAAAGTAGTGAGCACCATTCTTGCCAGTCCACTCCTCAACAGGCTTCCACAAGTACTTCCACAATATATTCAACATATAGGGTTCACAAACTTTGTCATATACAAACATTAAATTCCCATTGACAATGAATGGAACATTTTACGTCATAGTGTCTGAGCAAATAAGAACATGTCTATTTCACGCCATGATGATGTACGATGATAAGAGCACCCCTCACTTCACACGGTGTGATTTTATTCAGAAAACTATTGACCTACTGTTAATGGGAACTTAACAAGTTAATTCCATTGATCCAAGACTGAACACAATTGATTGATTGATCCTTAAAATGAACATACTCTGTAAAAGGTCAGATGGGAGGGCCTATAATGCCTTTGAGATTTTTCAAACGGGCCCAGCTGATCCAGAAAGGGTGTTGTGGACCTCTGACCAAGAGAGCACAAAAACTGACCTTTGTAATGCATTGGCGCCACATGACCTGACATTTTGAGGAACTGCAGAATTCATTCCGGCCATGTCCAGCATTTGGAAAGAATTTATTAAAAACGATGTTCACTTGTGCAATGACAGAAATCGCCCCAAAACTGTGGTTTACAACATTCTGTCCACTTAAAGAAGACGTACACAACAACCTCTCCTCCTATTTACCTTATTACTTGCGCAAGCAGAGCATGCAAGTAATGTTATTAGTCATGTGCTACGATGCGCATGTCCCTTAGCAGCATATGATATGACGTCATATGCTGGCACGGGACATACGGAAGCAGACCGTGCAGGTATGTTTTCCGTCATGCTACGAAGCGTATGTCCCATGACGTGATGCAGACATGTACCAATGCCAGGGTATAATTGGTTTACGATGGTGACGTAATGATATGTTTCAGTGTTGGGTGGATTAAAGGGACATATACACATCAAACCACCCGAGTAACCACAGTATACCACTAATCAACTCACACATTATGCGAATAAAAAAAACTAGAGGATAGAAAGAAAAAGCAAAACCGTAAGGACCAAAAAAAACGTAATAAAAACCGAATAAATGAAACCGATGGACAACGAAAGGAACGGCTTTCAAAAAGACGGAATTCATTCATTCAATTTTGGGTACTGCACCACCTTTCTCCATTCTGGAAATGACCACCGGGACACGTGGATTGCAGGCGTACATACAGAGATTCCTCTTGTTTATTGTAAGATAAATTAAACTAGAACTGCACTCTGTCGAGTGCCTACTTGCTTGTTCCACACTAGTGCGCAGGCAGAGCGCGCAAGTATACTGTAGAGTCTGTCGCCTGCCACAAACTATCAACTCTATGCTTCTCTGTGAAAGGAGAACATGAATTACCTTCATGTTCCTCTGTTGAGGAACATGAAGGTAATTCTATTTAAGCATTTCAAATTCATTCTTTCGTTACGTAATTAACAACAATCAATTACGTAATGTTGTAATTGATATGGATGAGTGACGGCTTTCGATGGCGTATAGGTCGATCGGTGTCGGGTGGAATTAAAGGAAATGACACCACTGCCATATCAAGCACAAGTAGTCATTACGTCATACGCTGGCACTGTGCATACACATCAAACGGCGACATACGAAAACGAAAATTACTTGCGCGCTCTGCTTGCGCAAGTAACTATTATACTGGAACTCCATATTTGGGCATACCTGACACCATACTTATATCATAGTGATGATGTTGTGACTGTTGAGACAACTCATCTTAAATAATGAACGCACAACTGTGTCTAAAGGACATTATCATTTAGATGTTGAATGACCATGATGGCACTTTATTGCTTACAAAACGAAGCATCAGCACAAAGATTAAACGTCAAACCCATAACCTCAATATTCTGCATAAAGAATAACACGTCCTGTAAGCTCAGACATCGCTGAAATCATAACCCATCTCTTACCCGGTCACCCCTGTTACTGCACCCTCACCACCCCTCCTCTCAGCAACCATGAAGTTGCTTCATAAAGCATTCCAGAAGTACGGCGCTGGCCAGGTGTCTCTCGTGCCAGAGGAGGGCGAGGACATGTGGCATATCTACAATCTGCTCCAAGTTGGTGACAGTCTTAGGGCCTCCACCTTCAGAAAGATTCAGGTACCGTCGTCTACCGGTAACGTGGGCAGCAACAGGGTGCGGACGACCCTGACTCTGTGTGTGGAAAGCATCGACTTTGACTCCCAGGCCTGCCAGCTGAGGGTGAAGGGCAGAACCATACAGGAGAACGAGTATGTCAGGATGGGATCATACCACACCATTGAGCTCGAGGCCAACAGGAAGTTCACCCTCGCCAAAAAGGTCTGGGACAGCGTTGTGCTCGATAGGATCCGGCAGGCATGTGACCCCACCCAGAAGGCGGATGTGGCGGCAGTGGTGATGCAAGAGGGTCTGGCTAACCTGGTGCTGGTGACGCCTGCCATGACCCTGCTCCGCGCAAAGGTGGAAGTCCCTATTCCTCGCAAGAGGAAGGGCAACTGCAGCCAGCATGATAAGGCTCTGGAGAGGTTCTATGAGGCGGTGATGCAGGGGATTCTACGTCACATAGATTTCGACGTGGTCAAGTGTGTCTTGGTGGCCAGCCCCGGGTTCGTCAAGGACCAGTTCCTAACTTATCTCTTCATGGAGGCGGTCCGGCAGGACAACAAGCTGCTGCTGGAGAACCGGCCCAAATTCCTGCCGGTCCACTCCTCGTCAGGTCACAAGTACTGCCTCAAAGAAATCCTGTCTGATCCCACCGTCACCGCTAAGCTTTCTGACACCAAGGCAGCAGGAGAGGTGAAGGCCCTGGGTGATTTCTACAAGATGCTCCAACATGAGCCCGACAGAGCCTTCTATGGGCCAGCTCATGTGGAGAAAGCTGCTGATTCTCAGGCTATCGACACCTTGCTGATAAGCGACGAACTCTTCAGGCACCAAGATATCGCTACTAGGGCTCGGTATGTACGGTTGGTGGACAAAGTGCGAGGCAACGGTGGAAAAGTCCGAATCTTTTCGAGCCTTCATGTGTCTGGCGAGCAACTGACTCAGCTAAGTGGAGTGGCAGCTATCTTGCGATATGCCATCGCTGACCTATCAGAGGCCGAGGACAGTTCAGATGACGACTTATCTGGTCTAATTGCAATCGATTTCAATGAGTTTGTTGAAATGAACGAGAGACAAAGGGAAGCTTTTATTTGGCAAAATAGAAAGGAAAGCAGTGAAATGTTACTAGATGAGGCATCGTGACTAAACATGTTCAGAACACATACACGTTAATTTAACTTTCAAAGCTAACTAATTTCACACCTAAAGTACCTTGGATGCACTTTGAGTATCTCAAAGGTGCTTGAAATGCTAATGACTGAAAGATAAGCAGTGTATGTGGATGCTCTGTTATTGTATATTACAACAATAATGGAGCGTATGGAAAAACGTGAAGGATTAATTTATGTGGCACAGTTCAGATTTATCCATCTCTTTTATGCAATTAAAGAATTGAAGCAAACAAAAAAGCTGGATACTGACCAGTAAATGGAAGCAACAGTCTGATGATTTTATGGAAGGAAGAAAGTGACTGTTCCTCACCGAGGAGACAAATAACAGTGGCCTTGGAGAGACAAGCTGAAGGCAGAGGCCCTGGCAGCGCTTGAGGTAGTCAAGGAAGCAAGCAAGCAAAGGGCAAGTTTGGAAGATGATGACGACCACGTGTGAGAGAGAGTCGGAAGAGAAAGTTCTCCCTGTTTGAGAACGTTTCTGGCTCAAACTTAGACTAAAGACTCCGTAAGAAAGTTAGTTGAACACGGTCCTCCAGGGGTGTTCCCACGAGGAAGATGTGGGGGTTCTGTTCGATGTGAACGCCACACTCAAAGATCTCAGCAGGATGTTTGAGATAAATAAATGCAGCGTGGAAAACGGGTAGCTGGAAGAGCAGACTGAATGGAAACAGTACTGCATCACAGAGGAGAATGAACATCTCACAAACTAGCTGGCTACATCCATTCAAGACCTAAATGGATGTAATTCAGAGCTTTAATGGAATCTTTTTTTTATTGCTCCTACAATGTCTGAGGAACCAGAACAAAATAAACATACTCTTATGTACACCATACACAAAATGTGACGATAAAGAAACATAGAACCTTGAAGATGGGACAGAAAGAAGAGTGTGGGAAGAAATGCTTCTTTGGATCAAGTCATCTTTCAGTTTTATAGCCGGGGTTATTGTGCCACCCCCTGTGGCTCTGTAGAAGGTTCGCCTGTCTGTCTGATCTGTTGTCTGAAGCTATAATCTTGAACTGTTCTGAGCCACATTTATTGTGCATGCTATCCTATAGGCAAGCATAGCAGTATCTCTGCTCTTTTCCCCCACGTTAGTGAAGAATATGGGATTACATAATTATACAATGCTCTTGTGTTCTCCTGCCTTTTGCAACTTGCATAGCCTACTACAGTAGACCTATTTTTGGTGATTAGCATCTAGGGTGTCGGCCTTCCCAGGGTGATATAATTATCCTGGAGCTGAAGTCCGGTGGCTAGCCTATCTGTATGACAAAAGAGTTTGTTGACCTGAAGGAACATCAAAGACTTGCCACTAATAATATGCAAACAACTGTCGACACCCACGCCAATGTAGAGTGCTTAAAAGGTAGACCAAGAGTACAATGAGTTGTCAGTCAGGGCGCGAGCCTTGTGTGGAGACGTTGGCCACTTTGCTGGCTGGCGTGAGTCTGTCTATGCTGTAAGCTGTACGTCGTTGAAATAAACATCTTGGAACATCATCTCGTCTCATGTCTGCCGTGCACAATTCTCCTCTGTATGGTATAAAATATACTTCATTAGATATTTCACTTTAATAATGAAAGTAATGTCAGTGGGATTGTGCTGGGAATAAGTTACTATTCCCAACACTAATATAAATGATTACTATGGAAATAGAGGTATTTAACAAACACTGTATTCTAACAAAACAAAATATCACTTATTGAGGAGACACTAATAGAAATGATTACTATGGAAAGAGGTATTTAACAAACACTGTATTACACAAAATATCACTTCCATTCTAATTGTTTCCTTTGCACTCTCTACACTCTATGTGTCTAGTTTACCCTGTTGTTGACCATGGTACATGACATTTACTCTGACATTGCAATTGTAACTCACTCTGGATTTCCTACATTCCAAAATTATAACTTGTAGTTAGTCAATAAAAAAAAGACACCCATGTGAAGTGAGGGGCGCTCTTATCTCATCTCATTTGAGCCAATTACGTTGCGTCCTCACTTTTGTCTTCAATGTTTGTGTTACGCAATGTTTGTGTTTACACAAACGCTCAAAATAGTCCATTCATTGTCAATGGTATTTAATGTTTGTTTAGGACAACGTTTGAGAAGTTTGTGTTTTCACACACACTAAAAGCTGGACATAAGAGGGGCTAGCGCACCTCCACAATCACACCCGTGTGAAGTGGTGGGGCGCTCTTATCATCATACATCATCTCATTCTCAACCAATGGCACATCTCCCACACAATCACGCCGGCCAATCACAATTTCCATCCTTACTTTGTCTCCAGTGTTTGCGTTTACACACCATTTGTGCACATTTATCCGACATACCAAAAGTCCGACATAAGCAAATCACCCGTTGCATCGGCATGTGCGGTTAGTTTAGGTTAGTGCGTCGGGCTAATGACTGTCGGGAAAACTTTTGTCTTTCAATGTTTGTGTTTACACAATGTTTGTGTTTACACAAACACTCAAAGCTGGACATAAGAGGGACTAATTAATAGGCTCAAAAAGTAAACAGAGGGATTACTTTTGTTATTTATAATTATTTATTGGTAATTTACTAAATCTAGCTTTAAGTTGTATTTAACTGTTGTAATAATAATAATAATAATAACTAGAAAAGCTTTGAGTCCTTTCAGGACTGCTTGGTCCTTTAATAATAATAATAATTATTATTATTATTTTCCTCTTTTAATGGTGGTTGGTGCTAGGGGTTAAGATAAAAAAAATGAGGGAAGGAGGCAAGCCACTTAGCTGGTGGAGAATTTGAAATGCTTTATTTTCCTTTGTGTATACATGCCTGAAGTGAATCTTACAAATTTACGTCATATTTGGCGGACATCTGACCTAATTTCTCCTTTCATTGTCAATGGCAAATATTGATGTGGGGACAAAAGCTGTATATAGGCCTAAAAATCACACCTGTGTGAATTGAGGGGCGCTCTTACAATCTTACATCTTACAACATCAATAACATAATGTTTGTTTAAGCAATGGGTGCTAATGTTTGTTTAAGTCCTCTCTTTATTGTCTATGGCGTTTTCCTAAACAAACATGGCAAGGTTTTAGCCAGATTCAACCGCCAATTACTTTGGATTATAGCCCATTAATAAAATAAAATAAATCACACACAGTGAGTGGTGCCCACTGTTGCTGCCACATGACATCACTGCTTAGACATACACACAAAGTCACTTGGAGAGGTTTATCACTGCTCAAGAATATACATAAAATATGTGGACAAACGAATGCCCAAGAAATGTGGTGCTGGTCAACCGGTTTGCAAGATCAGTTCATGCTTTCAACAACCCCCTGAACTATGGACTATTGTGTTTGTATAAATACTCCACCAAGCTGGATGCATCGCGGTCAACAGTGAATTCAAACTCCAATTTGAATGCGGCCGTGGATTTTAACTATATGGTTTTCTGCACGTGTGTGGATTTCATTTTATGGCCCAGAAAACACAGAAACTGACCTTTTAAACACATTGGCACCTGACCTGACATTTTGAGGAGCTGCTCAGAATTCTTGCCATTTTATTAGCCACGTACCAAAATACTTTTTTTTAAGTAGTAAGTAATAAACACTGTTTTCTTCATTAGTCTAAATTCATCTGCTAATTGATTCCCTAGTGCTGCTGTGGTTGGCTGGATGTTCCAACAAGGAAGTGAGCATTTCTGATCACGCCTCCCTGAGCATTCACCTTGACGGGCGCATGGCAGCTCCTCTGCTCCCATTGGAGGAGAGGCAAAGTAACAGGGAGCTCAGATTGGCTGCCGGTGTCCAGCCTGTTGCTGGGCTGTTTCCATGGAGATCACTATCACCATCTCCCTCCACCACATCCATTGCGAGAGAGAGAGCAAGAGAGAGAGTTATAAGGGGAGAATGAAACGGAGATGCAATGGAGAAAAAGAAAATGTAATCGAAAGCAATATATAAGAGACATGAAATAAGTGTATACTGTGCGTGTGTGCGTGCGCTTGTGTCTGTGGTACATGTATAAGTGGCTGGCTGTACAAGTGTACATACTGTACATTGTACTGTATATGTTTGAACAGACACATACATAAAGGGAGTGAGGGAGAGAGAGACAGACAGTCATTCATGCTGAAAGGGAGGTCAGGGATGCCGTAGCAGGTGGAGAGGAGGGAGGGAGGGAGTAGAGTCGGCTACAGACGGACTGACTGAGGGCTATATAGGAAGGAATTCTGGGACTACTGCAGTTAAAGATGGCTGACTCATGAGACGCATCTCCATGCTTTCATCATTAAGAACACGTCAATGCTTGATACAATTATGTCGTTCCGAATTCATACTTGCGTGTGTGAGAGAGAGGAAGTGATTGTGTGAGAGAGAGGAAGTGATTGTGTGAGAGAGACGAAGTGATATTTTGTGTGTGTGTGTGTGTGTGTGTGTGTGTGTGTGTGTGTGTGTGTGTGTGTGTGTGTGTGTGAGAGACGAAGTGATATTGTGTGTGTGTGAGTGAGTGAGTGAGTGAGAGAGATTAAGCATACAGTAAATCCTGTGTTACTTTACATTAGGAGTGCAGCAGCAGTGAAATGGAAATCTCAGCACTGCATTGATTTACTGTCCCCTGGGAGGGCTGATTCCCCAGACAGAGCAGTACAATATGTACCTTAGAGGGCTGGGTCTCCAGACAGAGCAGCACACACGTACAAGATGCAAATGTGCAATGCATACATACATGCATGCATGCGTGCGCACATGCAGCTCTAAAAGCTGTAGGCTACTCTGGCATTTTCACTTCCTACCCAGGATTCAAAACCGGGTCATCGGCGTGACTCGAGTGCTGCTGAAATTCTTATCACTGATAAAGCACACGGGAGCAAGTAAGTGTGCCCTTCAAGCGGTGACCTTCAAGCAGCACCACTTTGTCACCCAGACCACAGGATCTAATTAGAAGAGCAGGGAGATCAAATACAACCACCACAGTTCCATTAGTCATGTTGAATTAACATACTCCATCATACAGATTGATATAAGAAACATTTTATTCTGAAATTAGTCATCAATGACACTTGCCACGTGTTTGGCTCACAGATACGTGCTGCAGAATGCAAAGCATCTCCTAACCAAGAAGGGACCTTTTCCTTCCCCAAATCACACCGTAGCTCATTCAGCATGACTGGATGCACGCGAGGCCCGAAGTCTGCGGATTAGAACACCCATTACCAATTTGGCATTTAGCAAACGCTCTTAATCCAGAGCGACTTACATTAAGCAAGATAAGAACAAAAAGTATGCCAATACATCACATACATAAAAAGTAGTTATCATAAATCATACACAAGCCAAGAACGTAATAGTAGAATATCTATATAACGGAACTATGCATGCATACTTTATAGTGCTATGTCTACGTGAAAATGCTATAAGTCTACATAAAATGCTATCCAAGTCTACATAAAAATGTCATGGCTAGGGCAAGTGCTACGCAAGTGCTACCCATTTCAAGTACACTGCCGGATAATTCCTTCCAGATAGCTGTACGTGATGTAGGCTGTGTATGCCTTCATGGAGCAAGGTGTAACCCATGGAGTAAACGATGAGGCATGCATGGTCTTAATTACTGGGTGTTCCTCGTTCACTTTATCCCCATCCAGACCGACAACTTTCATGTCCACTTCTCTACAACTAAGAATGTATTGTCAACATGGTGCTAGTGTCATGCAACTAATCAATTCAGGTCACTTTCACCCTGGACGGTGACCTGTAATGGCATCAGCTAAACAGCAATGAAATACTTCGACAAACCTATAGTACCACACTGTAAAAAAGCGTCATTAATTCCTTTGCATACATTGTTTACATATTTCCACTTTCGATTAATTGACCAGCCATAGATAATCCTCAAATGCAATTTACTAGTAGGGTATTACTGACACAATTTTAATACTATGCACGCATCTGTGAAGAAGAAACATTTCCCCCAAACATACGTTACACAGCTGAGGCATATACATATGTTATGACATTGTGATTGTGCCCACAACACTGCCATTTTATGACGGTGTTGCTGTAGGTCAGACTGCAAGGTCACAACAACATGTTGCATTGTAAGGTTGGGCGATGGTCTAAATTTCCGTTATGTGAGTCACTGTCTGGAGGAGTGTAGAACAAGTACCTCAGAGGTATAAAGATCTATTCATTATACAGGTACTGCCACAGTAAAACAAAATGAGGGGGAGTTATTGCATAGTAGAGAGGAGATATGAGATGCGAAGGAAGGATGGAAGGAATTAGAATGAGAAGAGGTAAGGTAGGATGAGAGTTGGAAAGGAGATGGGTGGATGAGATGAGTCTATTGTACTGGTTCAAAACCAGTGGTCCGGGGACCACCAGTGCTCCTTGAGGAGGTTCCAGGTGGTCCCCAGCTAAATGGAGAGTTGGTAACCAAATGGACCCAATTGTTATTGTTAATGTCAACATTTTCATTCATAGCCACCATGAGATGTGGATGAGCAACCCTGCAGTTTCCCCCTAATCCAATGTTCTCTCCCTCCGAGTCTGTACTGTAGTCCCTAGCTCCCTCTGCTGGCTTAGTGTTGGAATGGCAAGATCCAGAAATCAGAGTGGATATTATTAGCCAAGTATCAAGTACTGTACAATACACTGAAAATATGACCCCCCAGTCAAACAACACTTTGTTTGAAATAGACACTCATGCTTTCCAAGGTGTGATTTGGGGTCCTAACTAAGGATGAATACAAAATTAATATCAATATCTTAAAACCAAAATGTTGAATTGTGGGTTTGAGCTCACATGCCCTTTTGATGTAAATTAAAAGGGGCGGTAACTAACTACCTGTCAGTGGGGAGTGTTGGTTGGGAGGAGGAGTAGGACTAAGGCCCTATACATCCTCTCTGGCGGGGGGAGGGGGTAACTACCTGTCAGTGGGGAGTGTTGGCTGGGAGGAGGAGTAGGACTAAGGCCCTATACATACTCTCTGGGGGGGGGGGGGGGGGGGGGGTAGTACCTGTGAATGGGGAGTGTTGGCTGATGAATGAATGTCAACATCGTACTACAGCCAAATACTGGGGGGTCGAATTATGACAGGCAATACCTGCTGTCAAAATATGACCGTCAAAAACACTTTGTTTGAAATAGACAAGCATGCTTGTCCTCTCTGGGGGGGGGTTACTACCTGTCAGTGGGGAGTGTTGGCTGATGAATGAATATCAACATCCTAATACAACCTGATACTGGGGGGTCAAATTATGCCAGGCAATTCCTGCTGAAAAATATGTCTCACTGAAAGAGGTTTCAAAGCATGACAGGCTTTCTTGAATGCTGTAGGCATTTATACATTGTGCCATGCCCATGCGTTGTGAGCGTGTAAATGCCTGGGTGACATCAGACTGCATGGGCGAGTGGATGAACTTTGACCAAGAAATGCAAACAGTATGAAAACAGTTATGGACAAAGGTTTCTGAAATGGCCAGGGTTCATGGCCATATATATAGCATGTCATGGAGACGTGACAATCACGTGATATCACAATGCATGACCATATATGGGGACATTCCCGTATATGGGGATTGGTGTGATGGGGAGAGTGACGGGGATTGTGGATTAGGTGTCAAAAAACATTTCATAGTATCAAAGTTTAGTAAACTGTGACCTTTGGTCGCAAAAAAATACAAATGTACTTTGTAATTAGTACTTTTCAAATTTAAGTATGTTTCAAATATATTTATGGTGAATTTATAAAGCACAGGATAAAATACGTAACATTATGATTCAAACTATTATGAGGTGCTTCCCTGTTTCCATGCATGCACAAAATGAAGAGATGTAGCCTACAATGAAATTAAATACAAACAAAGACAAACTGTACATGGGGTGAATTCCATGGTTCACAACCAAGGCTTCCTTTGCATTTCAAATATGTACTACAAAAACCAAATAGTATACTTTAAAGGAGTATAGTTCACCCAAAGCATTGCATATTTTCTATATCAATTACACACCACATGGAGCCTTAGAATTCATCATTTGATAGATACCACCCTATAGGAGTAGTGAGAACCTTATGAAAACCTTATGAAACCCTGAACATTTTGTTATCAAATAATTTATAAGAAGAAAAACAACAAAAAAAGTGTTGTAACCTGCCGTTTTTTTCTACTTTTTAATTATTTGTTTGGCCCAAAACATTGTGTTTATTGTCATGATTTGTCACGATCCGAGTTGGCTTTGTCCGCGGCGTAAACGTCTTTAAATAAATACTTTCTGAAAAGTGTATGAGGAAAATGAACGGCGATTTATTTTCCGGCTCTCTCGAGGGGGCGGGACTGCGACGCTCTATAGCCTACTGGTAGGTAGACAAATGGCAACCAGAATAAGTGAAACTCCTCCCTATGCACTGGCCCTATCGAAAGTCCAGCTTTGGTGTGCCCTTTTCCACCAGTCATAGACATATAGCTCCAAATCCAATGCATGCCCATTGCCCACATAACACAAACAGAATGGTGGAGGAGAGATAGCATTGTTCTAAATGAAAACTTAGTGTGGAGTCGAGTTGATTAATTTGTATCGGCACTGCACCGCTGAACATACCGCACAATGAATGGTCAGCGTATGAATGGTCAGCGTTGAAGATCTAGTTCTGCCGTGCACGGTCCGATCCAGAAGATCTGTTGTGCTGGCTGCTGATTTCCCGGTAAGCGCCCCTATGGCTCCGGCCGGGTGGCAATCGCCAATCGATCACCTCCAATGACAGCAGGAGCAGCTTTCAGAAGATCGTGGTGATGTCCCCGGTAAGAACCCCTATAGCTCTGTCCGGGACGGGTTGTAACGATCATCTGATCTCCAAACAGCAGAACACCCTTGCAGATCACTGCACGCAGCTGCTGCCATGTCCACCTTAGTTCCCACACAATACCAACACGCCACATGGCCTGTGCTTGTCCAAACGAGCCCCGCTGGTTTGATTTGTTTCCCAATAAAACTAATCACAGTTGTAACGACGACTGAGGCTGTTTTAAACTTAATGTAGTGCCCAAGTCCAATACTTTGGCTTTGGTTACCGATGGCCGATGGACGTTCAGACGTGTGTAGGCTAGAAGAACTGAAGTCCAAAACGTTCCCATTCAGTTTGTATTAAATCATATTCATTCAAGGTCCAAAGTCCTATACTTAGGTCTAGAAATTAAATACAATACAATAAACATAAACGGCCAATCAACGCATATACAACGACTACCAGCCTAACAAACACAGTAAAACAGTGTGCCTCTGCCTATCAGCAACACCTGTGCCTAATCAGGGACAGGGCTAAATACCCCTGTAACCATGGCAACCATGGCCCTGACCATGCCCCATTGTGACATCAACAATTAACATAGTCAAAGTCATATAATGGCTCTTACAATATGTTTTTTATTTTTTTCAGAAAACTGATGGATTAGAAGATGTTTGTAGAATTGGCCTCAGGTGTTAATGTCACGTTCTAACGGTTCTGGTGAGGTGAGGATCCAAAATCAGGACAGCCAGGCCCAGGCAGGTGGTGATCAAACCCTAGCCCCTTTTGGGACCCTACGTAAAACTTTTCTGATATTTTGTTGAGGTTTACGTTGGGTCCCTGCTCACTACTGTATTTTCGTATGGAAATTCCTATATGCGGAAGTGGAGATTCTCTCTAAAATAGGACCCGCGGCATGTGACGCCATTATTTTCCTTGAGTTATTCTGAATTCGGTAACTTTAAGTAGCTATACATCCAGCTGCGAATATCTCCTGTGGCGCGGAAGCCGTTAAGTATTTTTAATCTTTGTTTGACCGATTTGGTCGCTTTATTTCTTCTTGTTTGTTTACCGTTTATTGTACCGCCTCCCGGTGTGCGGTTGGCTTGTGAGGCTACGTCCCTGCCTCTGATCTGCTGTGTCATAGCTATAGCGCCACTAGCTAGCCAGATAGGCGGTACAATGAGGTGTCAATAAACAAGGAAGGAAAAGAAGAATCCAAGCTTCCAAATCGGGCAAACATATATTAAAAATACTTAACGGCTTCCGCGCCACAGGAGATATTCGCAGCGGCATGTATGGGTACTTATACTTTACATATTCAGAAAGCCTCATACTGAAGAATATCGTCATAGAGCGCGGGGAGGCGGTAAACATGTAAACATGAGCCAGTAAATGTTTTAATCAGGTGGCATGGACGACGTGGAACAGGACCCAATGCACTGGGTCGAACAAATGTCAGAAACTTCAGTAGCATTTGGGTTCTGCTTGGAGGGCTAATCAAACCCATGGTTGGGTGTTGGTGAACAGAGACGGATAAATCAAACTAACAAAATGAACTGACACCAAACAATGACTCTACAAGGACTGACTGGGGAACAAGACTAATATACACAAGAGGGCTGATTACACATGAAAAATCACACCTGTGTGAACTGAGTGGTGCAACTCCCCTCTCTCTCTCTCTCTCTCTCTCTCTCTCTCTCTCATTACACAGAGACACCCCGTGGCCCATGTTTGTAAACTGTAAACTGTACAATTGTAAATTGGTCTCATTCAGCTGTAATCGGCTTCCAAAATTAGTGGGAGGGGCCTGTTTCACAAAGAATAACACAAATGACAAACGTAATGTCCAATCCACCCCAGATTGTATTCAGATGTCAAGGGTGGTATTACAAAAAAAATGCTTTTTGGGGGATAAGACCCCTCCTAATTACTTACACATGATCACAATCATCACAGGGGTGACTTGACATTGTAATTGGCTAGCTAAATCAGTGGGATATGGGCCTACATTTCCTAAGCTGTCTGTCCCAATTTCCCCAGAATTGCACCTTTCCTGTACTAGGCTACTTGCGGGTCCATATGTGTTTGGTTTTACATACCAACAGTCCTACAGTCATGAGTCTGAGACCCTACCCAAAACCCTAACCTAACCCTAACCACACACAGACGGCACGGTGATATTTAAGCCGCCACGGGTTACTTTTAACCCACAGCATAGGTTACTTTGTGCTTTATTGGTCGTCCACTCAGAGTTGACAGTTCTTGTATTGAGTTGTGCTTGAAATGTACTGTAATTGTTAATAAATACTTCAATCAATCACTTTCAACCCGCAGAGCATGTCGGGAGCGACGGTGTTGTCGGACTAATGACTGTTGGTATGTCTAACCAACGTAGACAGTACTTGGTTTAGACTAGTCATTGGTTAGACCAGTCATTAGTCCTACAACTACAACCTATCTCAAATCCTCACCCTAACCCTAACCTCCCACGGGGCAGCACACCTAAACCTAACCTTAACCCATGTCTAACCAATGACTATAGTCTAAACTAAGTATGCACCCCCACACCACAGGCAAGCTGTGCCTCTGACAGCAGACTGATTACACCTCAAAATACATACATCAATAATAGGATTTATTACATCACTGTACCCACACTGCATAATTTGGTGTTCATATATTTGAACGGGTAAGGACTAGTCATTAATTTATAATCTTAGTGTTGGCCCACAGGCTGGGAGTCACTGATATACAGTCTGTTTATTATGCATTACATTTAATGTGAATCTCTCTTCTCCAGGTCATCATTCAAGCAGATACAGGTATGTCTGAGCTACTGAGAATTCACACATTTTGCTCCAAATGATGGCAGAACAGCTCGCCATGACTGTATTTATGACACTGCACCTGGTTTTATCTGGAAAAAGTGTTATTCAAATTACTATACAATATTACAATATTTGCTATTGCCTTCGAAATCTTCAATATAGTGTCTGTGATTGTTTTAGTTTGCTTGCTGTACGTTACAGTATCCTGCTAGAGAAAAGGGGAAATATATAAAATAAGAAAATAAAGTTTGCAGCCCCAGAGAGACAGTATCTCTCAGGTGCCTAAAGTATAATTTATTAGCACTATGCAGAATACAAAATACATTTTGACCATTTTATGAGGACATATAACGGGATTAGACAAAATAGGCCTATACTTGAATTTGAATTACTGTTGTGGTTGCAAGGTCACACAATCGTGGAGGGCCTGTTTAGCTCAGCTCAAAATCAATGAGAGCTGTATCTTTATATCATTGAATAGAATGTTGTTCAGCAAAGGTAGACACAACTAATATAGACACAGATACGAGAGATGACACTGAAGTGCACAGTCTCGGTTCTAAACTGGATTACAATTTATATGCATTTGATGTATTATCTTGTGTTTACTTTTATTTCAAGAGGGAAAGCTTGAAGTCGACAATCTGCTACCTTTGAAGTGAACTGGAAAATAAATATACCTCAAAGTCTATTGGTCGCTTGATGAATTGTATGGATACATGACCACCTAAACACACGCGCACGTGCGCGCACACACACACACACTCCGCATCTACACTTGTGTGTGCATGCGTGTAATTGCATGTTTTGCCTTGTGTTATATGTGTGTGTCCTCTGTTTCGTGTTCTTATAATTCTACTGTCATGGTTATTTCTTCTTCCTATATTATTCTCTTTCTCTGTGTAAATTGTCATTTCACATGTGTGCAAAGTGAGTTGTAAACAAAGGTAATTAGATTTGACAGCTTTATTATTAGTAATGTCTCAAGCATGTATTGGCTATTTAAAGTAGAACTTTTCAACATGACCACTGGGGGGCAGCATTGTAACTTCAGATAACTGATACATTAGTAGCCTAATACTATACTGCTGGTGGAAACATTAGGGAAAGCTTTAGACTGATATGGCATATTGAATTACCTTATTCTTCGTACAAAATCTATTATATTGACAAAATGTTTCATTAGACCTAATAGGTTTCTGATTATGACGATAGTAATAGTCGTGACATGTGAAAACTAACCCTTGCACCATAGAAAGGCCATTCAATGTGCTTGACTTGGACACTGCATGCTCGAAGCCCACCTGACAAAGTATGAGCTGTAAATAAATAATATACTAGGCCTACAAATAACAAGTAATAGTAATACATTCCCATTTTGCCCTAGACCTGAAATCGGTACCAAGTAATGATATCCAATTTAATTTTAACCTGAGACGGTCACAGCAATCATGACGTCTTGGGTATAGCGGTGCTGACCCAGAAGAACAATAATTAGTGAGCTGGAATGGGTGCCAACGCAGCAAATAGGCTTTTCTCCTCAGTTCACGCTTGACTGATATCAACAAAATACCACTTATAGTCCTGACGTTTCAGCCGTGGCTTTTAACAAGGTACCCAGAGTGCAAGCATACGTTGGCCCAACATTTCTTGCCTGCTATCTGGGTAGACTGTGTGGTGGTGGCCTTAAAACAGGTTCCCACACGGCAGTCTGCTACTGCTACTGCCGTAGCAGACTCTCGTCAGAGGTAAATAAAATCATGCAAAAGGACATACAATGAGTGCTGGCATTTGCTTCACCTCAACGTAAAGGCCTAGCCTATTACTAAACAGTAAAATTCCCAGTGTTAATTCAGTCCCCACAACAATAGTATATTGATTGATTGATTGAAATATTTATTAACAGTTTGCAGAATTTACAGTACATACAAGACCGGTGTGCGACTAAATAGCCTATAACTCAGGAAAGAGTCTATATAGGCCCTGACCTAACCTCTAAATGCTAATCCTGACCCATAAAACAACCATTGTGAGGTTAGACCAGGGCACGTTGTCCTCATAATGTTTATCATTTCCCAAATTCCACTATACTTGTGGGGACATTTTGGCTCTCACTAATACAAGTGCACACAGCCAAGTTCAACCAACCAAAGACACACAGGTAGGCGTTCTAGCCTAACTTGGACTCAGGGGTGTGGAACGCCTTTGCCTTGTATAGGCCGCAGTGAATAGGCATGTTCCTACTCACTGGTACCTTCATTTTGGTTTTTAAATATCTACTGTAGATGTTGTGGAGTCTCGCTACAATACCACCAGAATAATGGGCGCGTTACTATGACAACCAGACAAACGCCATCTACTATCCCAGTGCGATCCTACACCAGCTGCGGCTAATGCGGCCGCCGCCCGATTAGCAATCAGCGACAGTCGCAACCTGTCAGCCGCGCCCTTTATAAACGCCAGTGGAACTTAGCCCTGACACTGGCTGGTTCACCCAAGAAAGCTCGGACAATGTATGTCGGCAGCTTGGCGCTGGATGGCTTGTAGGAGTGGGGCTGAAAGCGCACACGGGAGTGTGTGCCCCCCATAGACAAGCGTCATACCTGGAGACCCTCCTGACTCGGTTCGGGGACGAGTAGCAGAAGACGGGACCCTCGTATCCACCGGCAGACCACCGCACGTTAAGGTCGCAGTAAGACAAACGTTCTTTCACGATCACACGTTGGCTAAGAAGAGGCACTTACAGACGCTTGAGAAGCTAAGGATAATAAGAAGAATTGTGAATGAGTACCTTGTTGATGTTAACTGAAGAGAAGACGTATAGTTACCTGTGTCACGCTAACCCTGAAGAATGTGAACGAAGAGGATATTGATGATGTTATCACAGAAAGTACATTCTAGTTAAAGTGTCACATTAGCCCTGTGAACGAAGACAGGCCCCTTTCTGTTCAGTTAAACCTGTAAAAGACTTTAAGTTGGCGAGAGCCCTACCTTACCCTGGTGAAAGAAGACCAAGGCTGTCATTAGAAAGAAAGACGCTGTTGGCTGCTGTAACATACTGCTACGGCGGGCCCACTGTATAGAGATAAATCAGAATATCAGTACTTGTGTACCTACCTGTTGGCCGAGCCTAAGGGGCCCTAGGTTACCTACTCACCCGGACCCGAACCAAGTACTTTTACTCTGATTACTCACCTTTATGTATCCGAGTACTTCTACTCAAAAGTACTCTTCGGTACCCTGTGGATAGAGAAAGTCACTTACCTTTATACCTACCTCCGGGGAGCCTCCTGGCGCCTCTGGAACCTGGAAAAGAAGAAGAAGGAAAGTTATGGAAAAGTCTAGTTGGTAGATTGCCTAGACCGGAGTCTCAGGCCCCAACCCTGTACTTACCTTGTGCTCTGACCGTTGCTAACCACCCCTCTCATCCTCTGCAGTGTCGTAACCCTCCTAGGAGACCGGACTTCAAGAAAGAATGTTGTCTGATGAATTCTGATGTAAAAATTGACTATTGTTTGACCTGAACTGAAATAAAACCAGGGGTGCCACCGTGCGTCTAACCCCTGATACTGCACTCTGAGTCCTGTTTCCCACCCGACCTCTCACAATGTATTGTAGACTGACATAACAATGGATGCCACTTGGTGGCCAAATAAACTGATCACAAATCTCATAATGTTAAAACAGTTTTAGAAGCCACTTTTAGGCCAGTGGCAGTGCAATACACACACACTCACACACACACACGCACGCGCGCGCACACACACACACACACACACACACACACACACACACACACACACGCACAAGTTCCCATTCTCCTGCATCTATTGCTAACAGTTGCAGCCAAGGACGAGTCACGATCAGTGTAATAACTTCAGTAAGTGGTGTGGTCGTGTGGATTATGTCTAGTGTACACCGTCTGAGCACAGACCTTTCACTTTGCTTGTGTTCGTTTGTCTGGTTTGGAATATATAACCTTTTGTCTGTCGCCTGGCCTGGCTGCATGTGTGTGTGTGTGTGTGTGTGTGTGTGTGTGTGTGTGTGTGTGGGGGGGGGGGGGCATAGACTGAAGAAAAGAGGGACAGGACACAGCGTTCGCATTGGCCTACTGTATAATAGGCAGAAAATGAAGCCTTTCTCACAGCGATTTTAAATCTGTTTGGGCCCAGCTATACAGGCGGGACCAGTGGGGGGTGGGTGGCTTCAACTTAGCCTGGTTAATAAACCAGACCGAATCAGCCGTTGGCAAAAAGAAAATTGCCTGCCGGCGGATTACGGTCTGGCGAGGCTCAATTGTACGCCCATTTCCTACACCAGAGAAATGGGGCGGCCAATCGGGACACGGTATGCAATATGGGCGGGCTTTGGTACAGTGACTTTCAATGCTTGAGACCTTTGACTGACAGTAGCTCTGACCAATTGCGTCAAAGAGAAAATGTTTCAACCCGCCCCCCTGGAAATGAAATCCAAGCTGAGCCTCCCCAGACTAATATCCCAGAACAGCAATATTCCCTCATCAGCAACATATATATGCATTTGATGTATTACACGGCATGCAATTATACGTACACGAGCGTTTGATTTCCAATAACTGCATCCTCTGAATTAAATTATATTTTGCATAGGATTCACCCACACACTCTGCAATCACTGTAATTAGTCCCCTTGGATTCATTCGTTTATAATTTCCACCAGCAATGCACAATCCTGACTGTTTATTTAACTTTGAGAATAGGCTACAAATGAATAAATCAACACTGGCGATTATAACGTGCAATGAATTGATTTCACTTCAAATTGTCTCCAGTCTTGAAGGGCAAATAAAAGGAAGCTGTATAAAGAAAGTAATTTCCTTTTAACGAGGACATCTGAGGCATATAGATAATTGAAATGTGGACAAGACTTAGTTGGCTTTTCCTAAATGCTTGGCGTAGATTGAAGGTTGGAATGTGATGCAACTTCTGCAAAGGTGGCTGATTAAAAGGCAGCGGGCTGAAATAACTGGAAATGCTTTCTTGTTTCTCGGTCGTGGCATGGCAAATATTTTTGAGCTGTTGAAAATATACCTTCGAGTCGGCTTCAAAGGCCTTTCACGTAAGCCATTTAACCCAGTCCTGACACTGCTCTTACCATTTTTGTTCTCTCTGAATATCATCGTTGAATAATGGCGTGCACAACCGTGTCCCTGAGTTTGGATCAAGGTGCTCATGATGCCAGACACTCGGCTCGCACACAAAGCAGCCTGTTCGAGAGCAAGAGCCCAGCGGCACCTCAGATGAACCTATGGTTAATTAGTCACAAAAAGTGAACAAAATACTCAGTGACTGTGAATGTTTCCCATCTGAAAAGAGCCACGTACGTTGAGGCCCCGATAAGCCTCTTTTGTGTTGACGTCCTTCATTACCCGCCACTTTCTGCCGCTGAAAAAGGATGATGAACTGGCGAAGACAAAAGTGTCAATTATGTTTCGCTTGAGAGCTCAGGGAGTGCCTGATCTTGGATCAGATGAAAGCACGACGTATGTAATTATAGGACACCGTTGGCAATGGTATCACTTAATTTGTGTATAATTTACTAGTCTCAAATAATTACGTCGCAAATAGTCTATATTCGACAGATTAAGTAGAAAACCAGGCACATAACATCTTAGCCCATGGGTAATTATAAAATGTATTATTATTATCTTCAAACCCTTATAAAATCCTACTTATTGACTCCATGGGTCTATACTTGGTCCACTTCTTGTTTCCCCTCAACATCAAATGTCTTCAGTGAAAATAGGCAATCTACAAGCTCAGAACGTGTTGCAAGCTTGTAGATCTGCAATTTTTGGCAAAAACATTTGCCTGTTATGACAACAGGGATGCTAGCTCAAACAACACGTGCTGTCTTGATTACGCCGTCCTGTTGACAAGTGGACCTCCGCTGAATTAACTCAACTGGTAATCATTCACACTGATAAGCCAAGAGAATGCTGCTTTCTCAGGCTGCTTTCAAAGCGCCTTGGATTCTCATTTACTCTAGGGCCATTTTTCGTGGTCCAGCACGACAGAGAACATTTTCCTCCTCGCCAAACCCAATGCCATTTTTCTCTCTCGTCACATCTCTCCCTCTGTCTCCACTTCCATCGACTGGCTTATTGATTCACCAACCCACTCTTCCCCGTCGCTCTCTCGCTCTCTCTTAATCTCTCAGTCTACCACTCCACCTCCTTACACTAATCCCTCTATCCCCACTTTTTCTTTTCTCACTCGTTCATGCCTCTCTTTACGCTTTCTCGAGCGAAACCCTTCTCCCTGTCCAATTCTCGCTTCCGTCCCTCGAGTCCTGCTTCTTTCTTGATCAATTTCCACAGCTCTCTTTAAATCAGGAACCCTTTCTTCCTCTTTATCTCCTACAACCCTCGATGTTGTTCATGCATCTAACAGGCCAGGGTATAACCCAGTCCCACAGAGTCACATGGGTTAATGGGCAATTAGCCTGTGTAATTGCTGGTTAATAGTGGCAAGTGTAGGTTGCCTGCACATCGATTCAGGCCAGAGGCTAAAGATTTACCCGTAAATCCAACTTTTACTTATAGACTTGTTCTAAGACATCATTATATCATTACCTGTTCGGTTGCGGAACATTGACTTACTGGTCGCTAATTTGTATTCAGTTAATGCACTGACCAGCACACTGCAGTGATGATTTAGACCAGACACGATCAGGGGTCTTTTTATGAGTACACAGTCAGGTCTCCATAAAATGCATTTATTGTTAAACATCAGCATTACTTAATGTAGAAAAATTGTTTTGATCATAGTTGCCTGTTTATCGGTGGCTCATATTGTCGGCTGAATTATGGCCTTTAATATGAAAAAGGTTGAAGACCCAGTGCACTGGTTTAAATTGAATTTGGTGCGGAGGCTGCAGGCTCTGTTGTTGGGGGCGGGGCTACAGTGAACCGAGCAGAGGAATTTCCCTTGTGGGATCAATAAACCCACCCACCCACCCACCCACCCAAACATCCATCCATCATCCATCCATCCATGAGAGGCATAAAGATAGAAAGAAAGTAACTTAAAATCCAGCTGAGTCAGAGTCTTTACAGACAACTGAAGGTACCTGATGCACATATAAATGACAAGCAAAAGTAGTTAATCTATATGGCTTACATCAGTGTTATAAACATAGTCAGGCAGAAAGCTGCAGGCTGCAGCAAGAATCTATGCACTCAGAGAGATAATGTTGTGCTTTGAACTTGCACTGTGACCTTGACTGATCTGCAAAGATTTAAAATCAATCGCACAGGCACACAGTAACATCGTCATCGTTTATGTAACACTGAGAGTGTAAAAAGTGACCCAATACATCAAATTTCACAGTCTGCAAGTTAAAATGAACATTTAGGATGAAGTGTCAAAACAAAGTTCTTTATCACACATTGTAGCCTACGGTGTGTGAGCGGTAAAAGTGTTGGTGCAGCATATGCTCTGCCTCCAACTCATCTGCCAAATCGAATTAAAACGGTCCAAGTCACTGTCGCTGCTGTGGCATACAAACAGACGCCAGTGATTACTTGTTCTGCTGCTGGCAGAGTATAGCTACACATTCGCTAGAATAGATCAGGGGTCTTCAATGGGGGGCACGGGACCCCTAGGAGGTCCTCAGAGTTATTACAGGGTGGCACTGGATGACAAATCTTTGTGTGATATATTTTTACTTTAACCCCTAGAAACCCTACCGTCCATATTCTGAGGAGAGCCTTTGCCCAAAATAGCAGATCTACAAGCTCACAACGTCTCGCAGCGTGAGCTTGTAGATCTGCTATTTTGGGTAAAAAAAAAATGATAGTATAGGGAAAAAAGATCAGATCCAATACAGATTGAAAGGTCATGTTTAAGTAGTTAAATGTAAAAGAAATACACATTAACATGAATCCAACATACACTGATTTAATCTGTAACACTATTTCATACAATATGTAGCGGGTGGTCCATGCTTCATCTCTCTCTCAATGAAGGGGTCCTTGGCCTGAAAAACGTCAATGACCTCTGCTCTATAGATAGAAGACAAAACTAACAGAGAACCAAAGTTGTAACACGACGAGGCTACATGGTTTACAGGACAGTTGGATAAAACCACACTTACGTGTAATTCTACTATTTAATTATACACTTGTAATAGGACTATACTGTATTATTATTTGATTCATCTACAAGCGATCTACAAACTCACAATGTGTTGCAACGAACTGTGAGCTTGTAGATGTTCTACTTTTGCTAAGTGTTTAGAAAATGTATAGGGATGCCAGGTTTATATACTGTGTACAACACACCGACCAAAATCACAACATGGTTACAATTTAAACAAATACAAGAATTCGCTGCAATACACACAACCTCGGAACGGTCGCCACCAGATCTTCCTAAACATAACCTCAGTAAAACTATGCCTAAACTGCCTTATTCCTAAACATAACCTCAGTAAAACTATGCCTAAACTGCCTTATTCCTAAACGTAACCTCAGTAAAACTATGCCTAAACCGCCTTATTCCTAAACGTAACCTCAGTAAAACTATGCCTAAACCGCCTTATTCCTAAACGTAACCTCAGTAAAACTATGCCTAAACCGCCTTATTCCTAAATGTAACCTCAGTAAAACTACGCCTAGGTTAAACCGCCTTATTCCTAAATGTAACCTCAGTAAAACTATGCCTAAACCTAGCCTTATTCCTAAACGTAACCTCAGTAAAACTATGCCTAAACCGCCTTATTCCTAAATGTAACCTCAGTAAAACTACACCTAGGTTAAACCGCCTTATTCCTAAATGTAACCTCAGTAAAACTATGCCTAAACCTAGCCTTATTCCTAAACGTAACCTCAGTAAAACTATGCCTGAACCTAACCTTATTCCCAAACTTAACCTCAGTAATATGATGCCTAAAGTTAAACCTAACCTTATTCCTAAAGTTAACCTCAGTAATATGCCTAAACCTAACCTTATTCCTAAACTTAACCTCAGTAATATTTTAGGAACGTTATTCCTAAAATTAAGTTTGACTGCTGAACCCGAATTTCCCGACTTAATTGATAGTGTCTTTCCCTGCTAAACACGAAAAGCCCAAGTTATGTTTTATTCGTTTTATTGGGCGATTTTGATGCAACTCTAGATTTTTTTATAATGGGATGAATCTAGAGTTGCAACAAGCTCCATCCACTTCCTATTCATCATTTTTGGTTTGTGATCTGCTTGTCTTAAATGACGTTAAACTCACCAACATTGCAGCTGCAGACCAAGCTTGAATTATCCTCTTTCAATCTGCCGAGCTTGTTTTTCATAAAAATTCACCGTAGAGATGTTATGAGCTACTTTCTGTCAAGACATCCTCTGCAAATGTGTTGCAGTTTGGAAGCACTCGTTTCTGTTAACGGGTCGCGCTGCTGCCTCCTGCATTATGTGCAAATTCGAAACAGGTTGAACGCAGGGCCGTTCAGTGACTTACGACAAGTGCTTCCAAACTCCAGCACTTAGAAAAATAATCACTTGCAGAGGATGTCTTGACAGAAAGTAGCTCATAACATCTCTACGGTGGATTTTCATGAAAAACAAGCTTGGCAGATTGAAAGAGGATAATTCAAGCTTGGACTACAGCTGCAATGTTGGTGAGTTTAACGTCGTTTAAGACAAGCAGATCGCAAACCAAAAATGATGAATAGGAAGTGGATGGAGCTTGTTGCAACTCTAGATTCAACCCATTGTAAAAAAATCTAGAGTTGCAAATTGCGGCTAACCTAAACATATATATGTCCGCAAAAGAAGTGGGGGCGAGTTTTGCGGTTAACATTTAGACCACACAAGCTAGCTCGACATACTGTAATCCATCCACCGCAAACAATGCTCACAACAACCGTTCTGTAACAATGCACCGCTCTAATTGCTTGTGGGTGGGTTGTCATCACTGTTAAACCATTTAATATTAACCACTGTCACATCACGGTGTGTCCCATATTGGTTTGACATCTTTTGACATGAGACATTCTCTGCATTCACGTTCCATCTCGTCAAAAGATCAGGACCTGCCTAAGCACACAATGAGCATAGCGAGATGACTAATTAGTCCCACGAGTGAACACAATGCTTGGCGACAACGTATCAATTTATCTCATCACATAATGAAGTGCAGTGACTTACCGTAGCTAAACAGCTGAAATCAATGTCGCCTCGACTCGGAAGTGACCTTAGCTGTGCCAGACAAGAAAAGTGGAGGGAAATAAAGCAATTAGTAAGAAATCACTTGATCTTATAGTGAAGAACATTTCTTCTTTTTTGGTCCTTACTAAAGCCTCATTTATACTGTACATACAGCAGCGTGTACTGTAGCTATACTCAAGAATCTCACAAATGCATCACATATTCTATTCAACGCGGTGCTGAAAACAATGCCACAAAGGGTATAGTTACTGAAATAGTTATGCCGTGGCTGGGTTTAACAAAAGCCAATCTGGGTACCCATTGGCAAAACACAAAATGAAAGCAAATTATGCTGTAAATGTTTATGAATTAATAGACATTTTGGAGATTTTAACTTGCTGCAAGATACAATGTAGAATGACATCACTTCAATGGTGTAGAATAATGTCATTATTATAGTGGATTTACAAATGGATGCATTAATAACATAGTAGCCTACTGTAGATACTTCAGGACTCTATAGGGGTTCCCTGACTCCCTGAGGATGACCCCCTCAGTGTGATAGGGAATGATTTATCTTTAGGCTACAATAACCACTTGAACCCTTGATTCTCTATTCCGAGCCAAAGGTCAACTTTTGAGGGTTTAAATGTCTGAAACATGAATCCAATATGTAGTGGGGAATCCCTTTTTATTTTATTAGCTATAGCATTTGTGACATGACTATTCTAGTAGGCCTATGTCCATTCCGTACTGCTAGGGACGTTTGAGTTGCCTGGTTTCCAGTATATTTCCACTTGGCACACTTGGTGCCTGAGAGGAAGGGATTGAGAGACGCAAAGATCAGTAATTTAACAGACTTTTGGCTTACGTTTTATTTGACAAGACAATGATCTGTAAAACATGTACAGTAACAATTTCCCCAAAAAGCAATACAAAATGAATAATACGTCTGTGATAAACAACATAAAAGAACAAAGATAAAACAAATGCACGAAAATGATTACATCTCCAGTGTTTTTCGGCATCGCCAACATCAAAGGTGACCCCCCCCCCCCCCCCCACATCCCCACCTGCTCTGCTTGCATCAAGTTTTTTCTTTTTTTTTATATACCTCCTCTCATCACACTGTTCAGACCAAAAGAAGAGATGTGAGAAATGAAAGGCTAAGAAATAACGTAAAGAAGGCACGTCTGGCTCCATGATGAAAAGCTGTGATGACGAATGAAAGTGCAGGGGTTGTGGGGGGGTAATAAATGGGGAGAACACATATGAGGGGAGGAAAGGAACAGTGTGGGGAGAGAAAAATGACAGAACGGCGGTTGCTAGTGATTCAGCACACTAAGTATGTATCGCATCATTCACAGCTTATACGCTCGGCATCAAACATAATAACTCAGGGAGCACAGTGATGAAGCAAAGAGCCTGGCAGAAACCGCAACCCTGGACCTATCTTAATATGTAAGTGCTAGAACCAGAGCCTTGAGATATATATATATATATATATATATATATATATATATATACACACACACACACACACATACACACATACACACATACACACATACATACATACATACATAACCAAATACATACATAACCAAATACATACATACATACAGTTAACACGGCTGAAATCACCAAGGGCCTCCCTATAGCCACATCCTTATGTAATCTTCAGTAAACTAATCGCGCCGCACATGTAAACGGACAGCCGTGGTAAACAGATAGTTGCCATTCTAAACAACAAACTTCAGTTCCAGGAGGCTAGGACTTAAATGCTTAAACCCAGATCTGTTTTTTTGGTCCTGGTTGGACGTAGCGTGTGGAAGGAACACGTTATTCCAACCAGTTCCTTTCCCCTCCATCAGGCGCCCCGGCTGGCCAGGGGGAGGCAGATCTGTTTAAACCTAATCACTGCCCTCAGAGTAACAACTCTTTTAAATGCACCCTATACAATTTGGGCTCTGTGGCTGCACGTACCGTATGACCAAAGGTTGCTCTGAGGCAGAGAGCGGAAATGCGACTATATTAAAGGTTTGACGAGTCATTGGGGCATACGGTTCCCAATAATGGCCTTATTTACGTAGCTTACATTTAATGTAGACTATTGGCAAATGCATAAAAACATTGTACCATATACTATAGTGTTTGACTGAATTAACACATAAGAAAAATATTTTTTTGCAGGATAAAATGACAATGAAAATTACTATAAAATTACTAGAATCAAAATTCACTCCCCGCTTTAACCCATTTTGGTGTCAGCATCATGTCATGCTTTAGCTATTGAAAAATAGCAGATCTACAAGCTCATATCGTGCCACCGAGTGGCGCGATACGAGCTTGTAGGTCTGCTATTTTTGAAAAATCGAAGAGTGACTGACATTTTTAGAATCTGATCTCAGGTCAGAATGGGTTCATCAGACCAGTGTGTGTCCGGCGGAAACCTCGTATGAATCTGATCTCGGGTCAGAATGGGTTAAGAGAGCTTTTCAATATCTGTGGTAGTGTTTTAAAATACATAGTAGGCCTATGTGATTGTCTGACACTGCATGTGTCAAGGTAGCTGTACGCATGTACTATTGGCCTGAAGCTTAATTCGTATTGTGACACGTTTTGAGCAAGTGACACCGTCATACTACGCCTACAGAGTATAAATTAGACTTGACTCTTCTTGCGAAACAAGGAATTAGTTTTAACCTAATACTGTAGGTCCATGCAGCATGCAGATATTCCCTTTAGTCAAAGTAAGCACATTTGGACACGAAAGCAAAGCAAACATACAAAAAACTCCAAAGAAAAACAAGGCAAATATGAGGCCAAAGCTCCTCCACCAAAGCTATAGTGACAGATAATTAAAAAAAAAAACATGATTGTCACAAATATCAAAAGCACAACAAAAATCGAAATATTGCATTGATGCTGCGACCTTGAAGACAGTGAGTGAATGCTGTGAGGAGTGCTGTACCTAAAATACAGTAGGTATGAGACAGTGAATGTTCTTTCTTCCTCTCTTTCACTTTTCTTTTGTATGCTATGTCCAATCACTGGCTTTGTCTTCCCGTCTACCACCACGTCCCTTGATTTCACCTAGGCCTATATCACATAACATATTCATCTATTTACAAAACTAAAGTATCTACACATTGCAAGTATTGTGTGCTTTTGGTGGTGATTTTGTGCTCCGTTATTTCCTTAGAAAAAACTAAAAACAAACAAACAACAACAACAACAACAGCACTGCACACCTGTCTGTCACCTTGACGAGATTTGTTCTTTTCACCTCTTGGGTAAAACGAAGAACTCACGAGAAACGCAACATGAAGGTGAGATGGAATGCCTGCCTGTGTGTGTGCATGTGTGCGTGCGTGCGTGTGTGTGTGTGCGTGTGCATGCGTAATGCACTCTTGTGTTGGTGAGTGTGAGAGTGATAGCGATCTCACGCGAGCTACATCTTAGGCATCGTTCTCGCACAACAACAAAACAGCCTGCCAAGCCAATTTCCAAGACAAACATTCCCTCTCCATCTAGCTCTGGACATCGATGGTGAACGTTCATGGTGTTGAGTGAGTGAGTGAGTGAGTGAGTGAGTGAGTGAGTGAGTGGGTGGAACGCTATGGAAAAAACATTTCAAACATTCAAATTTGGCTGTGAAAAATGGAGAGGAGATTCCGCCAACAACAGCCTTGGGAAAGTGTTTTCAACAAGCCATCGATCATGCCATGCAGAGTAATAAGAACAAGGAATAAGATCCACACCATTTTGTTTTTATATATTCAAATAAAATAGTGTTTCTTTTTTTAAGTGACAACCTCAGTTTACCTGTCAAAAGTAAAATAGTAATATACATTTTTTTCCCCGCACAATTTGACATTTTGACAAATTGCCTTTGCCCTGTACAGAGGCACTGGAAACACAGACACTTTTTTTATGTGTACACATTTTCACCAACAATATATTAATCATCAACAGTATTTACAGTGTTTGTTGATCATTTCATAATCTTTGACATCTGGTAAAGACCAATTTCACACAGTTAGGCATAGTTCTTGCTCATCATCAGTGACATTTTCGCACAAAGCTATATCGCATGTGGACAGAGTCGGCTAAGTTACAAAATTCATTATTCCATAATACACCTGTAAGTAAAGTGTTCAGCACACATTGGAGAGCAAGACCATTTTAACTGGACTGTTAAAATGGCAGTAGTGGCAGTAGGTTTCCAATATACGCTGAATGTTATGACTGACACACTGAAAAGAACATTCTCTGTTTTTGGACAGGATTTGTGATATGGTTTCTTAATATTAGGGGAATCTGCTAGCCTGCAAACCAAGATGCTGTGTTTAGTCTTCTCAAAAAGGCAGCCTCTTGAAACAAAGTTGAGACTGCAAGTAGGAATCGCAGCCTCAACACTTTCCAACGTTGCCAGGTTACTAAGCTTCAAAAGCAACGCAGAGTGCAGTTCACTGACAGTTGTTTTGGGCTGAAAACTGACAACATAATTATAAAGGCTGAATGCTGTTTTATTGGACCATTGCCAGGGTGCTTTCTATTTTTCCAGGGTGAGGCCAACTATCAGAGTCATTGCTGAGGTCTGACTTTTTATTGAAATTATTTCAAACATTTTGAGAGATTAATTGAACCTACACTCGGAGAGCCACGATGAACGAGAGGCTTTGTACTTACCGGAGACCAATTTAGCTGACAGCTGTACTGAATGTAATTCAAGCCCAACCGACCGCAGTGTTTTAACTTTTTTCGGAAAACGATTTGAAACACAGTATTTTCGACTGCCCCTGGTGTGAGACCACAGTGGGTGACTGATGTTTTACCCAAAGAACTGGAATGGGACTGAATTTAGAATGGCTCATTCCCGGTCCGTGGTCATTGCGATTACCCTGTGTCAGGGCAGTCTATTACTCTCCAAGTAAACACATGAAACGGGATATTGTGTGGCCTTTTTATGGTTATTTCACAAAATATCACATTGCATATGCCACATTATGCCTGATTCACTGGGAATGCCAAGTGCTGCCTCATTTTAGTGGAGTACATTTCTACTTGCCAACATCACACCAGAGTACCAGCAAATAGCTGTATCGTAGTTAGTTTGTGGGAATAATTCAGTTTATCTACAGCACATGCCAAAAGTGACTTCCCAGATATTATTAGATTAACTGTACACCTTGGACTGTCTAAAAAGAATCTTCTAAAATTGAGACAGTCCAAGCATGCATAAGTTAGACTCTAAATTATGCAAAAAGGAGAACTTGACAAATTGAATTCAAGGCTTATTCTTAGCGAGATGCTCAGCACGTTACGGTGAATACGTTTCCACATTTGGCACATCAGCTAACCTCAAAATGGCATGTTGGCACGAATACCTGAAGTCCACAGTATACTCAGTAAGAAGTGGAAGGTTTTGAGCAAAATGATGCAGAGAAAAACAGGGGAGCAAAGAGATGCAGGATTCAGTGTTCTCAGTGCGAAGTGTGCAGGTGCCAGGCGTTCAAGTTTGTCTTTCTTGTATTCCCCAACCTCCTCCTCTTAGCAATTGGTGCAAATGATATGGTTGCTTACGGTATCGGCAGGGGTTTCATTCATTCATTGGGCCATTCAGTGCTTGCCTGCACTGCGACCACGAGTAGTTGTGAGTTGTGACCATAGTTATATTAAAATTCTAATATAACTCTATGGCAGAGATATTTCAACTTGTGCAATAAGACTACAAGGATAACCTCGCATGGTCAATTGTAGGCTACTAAGGACTACAGCATGAATTTTAAATTAAAATTGTGCCACAATTTTTTTTTTCAACTAAATATTTAGTTTTACCCGTCTAAGAATATACATCAACATCAAATCCCACTTCCGTGTGTGTCACACGCTTCACAGAGACGAAACCGAAAGCACATTGTAGTCTAGCAGCTGGCCATGTTGTTTATCTTTCGCCAGAAACGGTAATATGTCGGCCACGATGGGATAAAAAATCACTCATTTGAATGCCAGACGGATTTGACAAAAAGACGGATTTTTGAGTATCTTTCCTGCCTGTTAGAGAAAACAGGCAGGAAAGAAATCATAGCAACCTGCCTAGCAACCTGGGCACAGTAGAGGTATGTGTTTGGCTTCTGCCGGTGGATTTTAATATAAAACGATAACCCGCGGCGCGGGGGGGTTTGGCTATCAAAGGGTAACTATGATAACCCGCGGTGCCGCAGGCCTTGGCGACAAGGGTGTTAAGAGTAAAACTATTTTTACATAGCAGCAGTTCTATAGATCTGGCAGGACAGTCAAAGTGTCCTGCAGTGCCAGCTGAGAGCTATCCCATCAATTAAATGACTCTCTCAGTGCACTGATTGGTAGGCAAAATGAAGGTGCCTTGGCCGCTCACATTCACTCTGTGCTGACGTGTATAAAGTTATACAAGTAACATCCTCCAGCCCAGCCTCCACCTGCTTTGGTTCTGCCCTATATGCACCCTGGAAGGGTTTCAGTTCTAAATGAATCCTCATGGGGGAATTATGCAAAGCAAAACTGCATGTTTTATCACTCATTAGCCCTATACCAAGAGTATAGGCTAATGAGTGATTCCTGAATCGTTACAGAGGTGTAATGATGGGTATTGTGTGGTGAATGCTGTGGTGAGTGGGTGTTTTCACAATAGAATGACACCACCACAAGTATCGCAGCTCTATTGTTTGATCCTGTGAGCTATTGTAGCTCTGCCTGCTTTGGAGCTCAGCAGGAAGTCGCGTGGGCACAAAAAGATGCACGAGGGGGATCTTATTGAGTATACTGACAACGGTGTCGCCGCCGTGTTTGTCGGTGGTTTCGATGGTGAAATATTTAGCGTCTCTCAGTGGGTGTACAACCCACATAAAGCAACGGAGAGAGAAATGCCAACAAAGCTAGCCATTTTCGGGATAAGCGATGGACAAATAACTTAAGGGAACGCGCTTTCTCCATAATCGTGACAAGCATCAGGTAAAGAAAACAACATTAAAATGTATAAAGGTCAAAGAAGAGTAAAAAAATAAAATAAAATCCTTCTCAAACCCTTATTTGATGGGGAGCGTGTGTTCTGCTTCTCCTGTCAATTCACTGTAGATGAGATGAAACTCGCCTACATACGACATGCCTTAACGTAAGATGTTCTCCAGCTGGCGTGGCTACACGTACATGGCGGCCGACACAAAGCTCTCCCCACGTGAAATGTTGGCGGCTGGTGTGTCGTGGTTGGCTGCCTCCAGGTCCTTTTCCAGGAGGCCGTCAGTGGCGAGGGCTTTGTGTTCTTTTTTGACGTTGTCTTCCAACACTGCCGGGGCGCCGCCGTTCAGAGCTGGGTTGTTGCCGTCGTCGTCCAGGTTCTGTTCGTTTGGAGAGGAGAGGAGAGGAGAGGAGAGGAGAGGAGAGGAGAGGAGAGGAGAGGAGAGGAGAGGAGAGGAGAGGAGAGGAGAGGAGAGGAGAGGAGAGGAGAGGAGAGGAGAGGAGTTCTGTTTGGGTCATTAAGATCTAAGCTCTGACAACAGCAGTATCTCATTCACATAACCCAACAGTCTATACTTATGAGTTAAGTTCACTCTACATGTCCGCCCCTGTAGAGATACAGCAAGCTCAAAAGACACATACTACTGTCTGTATATATGTCTATGTGCTCCACAAGACTGTAAGGGTTGGCAGTGACTGTTCACATGGGGGGGGGGGGGGGGGGGGAGAATTTGTGCACAAAAGGCTGACCGTGAGCGAGGTCTGGTGTGCTCGTTATGTGTGCATGGGGCATTGTGTGAGTACATGCACCTACATTCAAAGAGCCTATAAATGATCTGCAGCTACTCAGTCAGGCAGTACAGTATGTGTAAACTGAATGTTGGATGAATGACAGTCCTTGAGCTTTGTGGGATTACGGTCACATACTGAGGAGGTGTTTGTTCAACCTCTTCTTGAAGGCGTGACTTTTCCCCCTTTCTCTTCTTTTGCAACAGTCAGAAGTGTGTCGTAGTTTATATTAAGAAGTTGTGCTCAAGTTTATCTATACTTTTTTGGTGCATTTCCGAAAAATGTAAGTCTTGTGTTTCCTACTGTATTTTTATATGCTGTTTAATTGTGTGTTGAATGTGCCGTTTGTTGTCCGGTTTTGTAACGTTTATGCTAGGCAATGTTTGACTGACGGTTGTCTGACGGTGGCGATACGCAAGTGTTTCATTATACGGTATGCACATCAGTTTGAGTAATGCTGATGTGTATTCCATAAAGTAGGCCCTATATTGTTTGTTCTACCGTTTGTGTTGTAGTATGACATCACATTTGGAATTGAACAATGGGCATTAGAACTATAGTTCATAAGTTGTATGCATGATAATTCATGTTGCACGTATTGTCAAGCATTGTCAGTGTGGTATATTTCATTTCATTGTGGTATGTAGGTTATTGTCTAGACTCTACAGTAATTCATGTTGTACAGTATGCAAGCATAATGCCTTCGTAAGATTGATATGATATTGGTGTGTCTTGTGTTCTAATCGACACCCCTCTAGTGAATTCGGGGAAGCCGGCCCCGCCTGCCAGTATAGAACTGCCCACATAGATACAGTCCTTTCAATTAGCCCTCACTAACAATATGAGAAGCCTCAACTATGAACAACTGTGAAACACAATGAACAATGGCTCTTGGTGAGATATGACCTTTTAAAAAATAACACTGCAGAGAAATAAAAATGTTAAAACGGTGGTGTGGTATGGTGGTGATATACTGTAGAGTTTGCTGGAATTTATGAGTTGACAACTTTTAGAGGTCAGTGACTGCAGTAAAAAAAAACGACCCCTTCATTAAACACGATCTCATTCTGTCCACATAATTTGACACGCTGAGAAAGGGAGAAACCCCACAGCCCACAGCTGACTTAAATGTTCATCTAATTTGGCTGAGAATAACCACCACACATTAAGCCTGACAGTCTATCTTTTAACCTCATCACCTTTCTGTCATTTCACATTCAAATTACTGACAGCATGAAGACCAAACATCAAACACATACATAATATTGCTTTTTTAATATCCGTTCTTTATTGAGTATGTGTGTGTGTGTGTGTGTTGTGAGAGAGAGAGAGAGAGAGAGAGAGAGAGAGTGTGTGTGTTTGCTTAAAGAGTGAGCGTGTGATGAGGAAAAGTGAGAGTGTGTGCATGTGGGTATGTACATGTATGTTTAAGTAACTGTGTGCGTGCGTGCGTGCGTGCGTGCATGCGTTGCTTGCATGCGTGCGTGCGTGTGTGTCTGTGTGTATAGTTTGTGCGCCTGTGCATGTTTGTGTGTGTACCGTGATGGGCTCTCCTCCAGTGGGTTCATAGTACACTTCTCCTGCACTGAGTGGGGCAGTCTCTGTGTTCATGGGAGGCTCTGTTGGCTTGTTCAGCTACAGAGAGACACACCGTTAAGGCTTGTTCATACAGAGAGACACAACGTTAAAGCTTGTTCATACAGAGAGACACAATGTTAAGGCTTGTTCAGCTACAGATCTGACACAACGTTAAGGCTTGTTCAGCTACAGATCTGACACAACGTTAAGGCTTGTTCAGCTACAGAAAGACAACGTTAATCTAAGGCACTATTTATAGACTGCAGTCACATCCAGTCCAATCCAATTCAAATCTGATTCATGTCTGATTACATCGGACTTGTGTGTGTATAGACTTATTTAAACAACTCAGATTTCAATCTGGATTTGGCATAGATCTGATTCAGGCTGGATTTGGCTGCCAGTGTAAATGGCACCCAACTAAAGTGGTCCATAGTTCAGGCTATCTCCTGTTTCTGTAGTGCCATGTGAGGCAGCCTCTGGACATGACACTAGTAAATTGCAGAGACTTATGTTGTTCATTCACAGACATCTGCAAGACTTTGAGAGTTTGAGAAGCGAAAAGGACAACTGCGGGAGGACAGGAATGAGAGCCGCCCACTAATGGACCTCTTTGCAAGCAAAACTAATTATTCTGACACATGCAGATGTCCAGTCGATAGCCATTAGCCCACATTATGGCTTTCCAAAAGGACTGTGTGTGTGTTGACCATGATCGTTATGACAATAAGCATTGATTCACAGGCGTGACAGCCACTCACCATCTCTGTACTGCTGCCTGCCTTCACCGGGGGTGGGGGCTTGTGCTTGGGAGGGCCTCTGATTGGATGAGAGAGAGGGGGAGAACAAAACATTATTGATCACGCCGTTAGTAAAGATGTCTAAATTGGTTGCATGGATATGCATAAATAATCTGTGTCACCATATTTTATACTTATTACAAGCACATAGCAATGAGCTTGTAGAACTGGAGGAGGATGAATCATACTTAATGTGATGTGAGGTAGATGCATGCTGGCACACAGAAGCCCATGTTTTTTTTTGTGCTAAAGGAACAAGAAAAGAAAATATATTTTTTGTAATGCCCAGATTTTGTTATGCCCAGAAAGTTAATGGTCCCTTTTGAAGAAATAAAATACAAAATACAAATCTGTGAGCATCTTAGCCAGAAAGTAATCGTCCATTCATTCATCATAGACATGGAGCAAGTCATTAGTCAAGCGTTGTGGTTAGCCAGTGCAGTCTGGTGCAAGGTAAAAGCACATTATAGCATTGCTTGTGTGCGTGCGTGCGTGTGTGTGCGTGCGTGCGTGCGTGCGTGCGAGTTGTTGCATTCATCTGCAAACTTATTTTTATTTTTGACTTGTAACTGTATCCCTTTTCTGTCCTTATTTTAAAAATAAAATAAAATTAATCAAAATAAAAAGTAATAAACTAAAATGAAAAAGAATACGTTAATGTGACATGATAGCTGTAGTCCTGCCACTAAATGTTCCTAGCTGCGTGAAAGTATGTTTTCCAACCACATTTAAGTCTACTGCAATGGCAGTGTCATAAACACAAGTCACTTGAAGCATATCGCTAAAGATGTGTTGATCGATCTTCTGCGCTGTCAGAAGAACATCATTTCACTCAGTTCGTACTTTTATTATCCCATTCTGGGCGGGCACCCATTTTGGTGTCAGCATCACGTTATGCTTTAGCTATTGAAAAATAGCAGATCTACAAGCTCATATCGCGCCACCGAGTGGCGCGATACGAGCTTGTAGGTCTGCTATTTTTTGAAAAAATCGAAGAACGACTGACATTTTTAGAATCTGATCTCAGGTCAGAATGGGTTCATCAGACCAGTGTGTGTCCGGCGGAAACCTCGTATGAATCTGATCTCAGGTCAGAATGGGTTAAATTCAAATGCCCTTTTATAATGTGTTTATTTTGTTCTGTGTCTTGATGTCCTTACACTTAATGTTTTATGCAAAGCACTTTGCATTGCTTTGTTGTTGTACAGTAATGTGCTATTAACAAACTTGCCTTGCCATTGAAATACAGTACAGGGGTTCTAACATGGCATTGTTTGTGTGGAGCTTTTTGGATGTGAGGCATCATTGCATTGCTGCCGCGAGGTCCAACGGCTATCGGCTATTGCTTTTTTGTTGTCGTTTTGTTTTGGCTCCCAACATTACACCAGGCAAGGTTCCATCACTTCTTGTTTACAAGTGATTTCTGCAGAAAAGGGAGCTAGAGCACTCATGGCTCTCTTACGGCTGGACTTGTCTGCAGAGTAATACAAATTAACAGATAACAGCGGAGTTGACATGAATGGATGAAAGTGGTTTTATTTGTGCTTGATTTAATAGAAGGAGAAATCTCGCAGGATGTGCCCAGGCCAGTCCAGGCGTCTGACGACTTTGCAGTTCCAATACGCTGTTGCCTTGAAGACACTGAACAGTCTGACAAAATATTTGGGGCAAAGGTTCATCGTTGCCAGAGATTAGCTGGTAACGGACGGAAGGAAGGAAGGAAGGAAGGAAGGAAGGAAGGACGGACGCACGCACACACACGGAGGGAGTGCAAAACATACTCTCTCCCCATGCCTTCGGCCTGGTGGAGACAATCAGTAGCTGCAAGCTCGCAGCTTGGCATGAAGGGACGCGTTGTGAGCTTGTAGATCTGCTTGTAGATCTGACAACGCAAAAATCTAAAATGACACAGATGCTTTCCCGGGTTTAGTGGGTTAAAGAAAAGGTGTCTTGGACCTTTATTATGAGGATGAATTGGGGTGTATTTATGCCCCTGCCACAAACCTAATTTCCCTTTTGGGGAAATAAAGTCTGAATTGCTGGTAAGGTCAGGTGGGCATGTTAGATTACACTGTACTTTATTGTCCCACAGAGAGATTCGTTTTGACAGCCCGTGAAACACACAGATATGAACAACATAACCAGTAAAAAGCCTGAGGGCGAGAAGTGACCTAGGTCACGTGCACACATCCGCCTGGGTGACTGGCGCTGGCGCTTTGGCATGGGGGGTCAGATCAACATATGGAATTAATTCTGTACTGGCCATATATGGAGTGTGTCTTGAGAGTACAGGGTTTGATGAGGTCAGATCAACATATGGAATGTCAGAACAGGTCAACTCCATATATAGAGATCTAAGGGTGGCAGCGGGGGCAGTGTCTTGAGTGTATAGGGTTTTATGAGGGCCCAGGTAGGGCCGGGCCTTAATTTTCGGGCCTGTTGAGAACTCTAGTTTTCAGCGGCTGCCGGGCGCGGCTTACTTTGGGGCAGGCCCATCTGGACAGGTATCAGTCAAAAGGGAGACAATGAAGAGGAAGAATGGATGGGGAAGGGTCAACAAAATGTTATGTCAGAACAGGTCAGCTCCATATACACTATGGAGATCTAAGGGTTTGAAGTTTGAGGTGAGATGTAGAGTTGCTGGCCAATATTGATGACATCAGGGATCTCCATATATGAGAACCTTTATGCCAGCTAAAGTAAACTTGTTTTTAACCTTTAAAAAAAAAAATCTGTAACCCTAAAAGTAAATTTGACTGAGAGACTGCCATCGCGCACATTCCAGAGGAGAAGAACCTTTTTTTTTTTTTTTCAAAATGAGTTAATAGCACAGGCAGACTCTTCACATACTAGAGCTAGTCTGAAATAAGTGTCAAAGCTGAAATTGACATGTAAATATGAAAAAAATGCTTAAACATGTAGCTATTGTAATGTTAGACACCACAGAAGTGAACCTTTCAAGCCTGTTTTCTCAACTCGCTGTTTTCTGCAAGACATCACTCTATAAGCCATATCTCCAAAACTGGTGGGTCAAACTGAACAACCAATATGTCAATTTCAAGCTATGATTCCCTGCTTTGATATGAAATGAAAAACAAAACTTCAAAAAAATCCAATGGCAGTCTCCCAGTCAAATTTGGTCACATATAATGTCCAATCATACAGGAGTGACATCACAATTATATGTAATAGACAGAAAGACAGAATTCATCAGGAACAGAACTTTCCTTTCCTTAACCCATGAATTACAAGTGTGCAAATGGCTTCTCACATGAAGAAGACCGAATACATGAAGAATTCAAGACAGAATTCATTTCCCAGTGGATTCCTCGTGGCTCGCGTCAGTACAATCACACTTGTAATTTCCCAGAATTGCACCTTTCTAGTTATTATTCGAAATATATTCCTTTCCAATTGGCCCTTACTTTGAAAACCACTGTCCCAGTAGGCCAGTACACAACATTATCAGTCTGAGGCAGTTAGTTCAATGCTGCATTAGCATAGTGGACAAAAGTCACTCTCTCTCAGCTTGTCTCACATCCATTTTAGGGTCTATAATCTCTGTCCATACTGCATACTATATCTCCATCCAGATGGCAGTAATGTGAAGTGATGATTGAGGGGGTAGGGGGTACGTGATCATTATAATTTGCTGTTGTGTGAGTGCTGTCGTGTAGGCGGGTGATGACTCTGTCGCTCATGACTTTGAAGATGTACTTTGGCTACGTTACGGCGTGTGTTTATGAGGTATGTGAGAGAACATAAGCCCATTATGGGCATAATATATACTGTACCATCTATAACCAATGTGCTAGGTCGACTCTTAACATCGTTTTAATTTCAGGAATAAGTGCAGAGAGCAAGATATTATGTCTATGTGTATTATGATGATGAGCAGATGGATGTCACGTACGTGCTGTGGCTGAATGATATGTTTTCCTGTATGCACAGTTGCACACGCATGCTGTATGGACTAATTCAGTATTATTTAATATACTGTTTGCATAATAACTGACTAACGTATATTATATCAGTAGTTCTCAACCTTTTTAGGTTGCGACCCCCATACACTCTTTAAGGAATTGTAGGAGTTGAGGCTTTCGATTTTTTTCCACAAATAAATATTGTGAAAATAGCTGCTCTACAAGCTATACTTTCTTATATAATTTGACAATTTGGCCGATGTTTGAAAAGTTTTGTAGTAAAGTTTGTTGATTACTTTTCCTTTTCTTTTCTGAAGATACATTTTTCAAAATGTTTAAAACACTATGTGAAAACAAATGAGTGGAGGTACTTCTTTGGCCCACTGCCAGTGTGCATACAGTACTCAAAAGTACCAAGGCACTGATCGGTGGAATGGTTTGTGAGATTATTTCTTGACACACACAGCCGCACGCACGCACGCACGCGCGCGCGTGCGCACGTGGTTCACACTTGTAACAGAGTATTTATATGTTGCAGTATTCATACTTTTACTTAAGTAAGTTTGAGTACTTTTTCCACCACTGACAAGTAGACAACTGTGTTGCCCATTAGGACCCTGGTGGTGTGGCGGAATGTGTGAAAAATAAATGAAACCAACATGAGCCAGAACTGGGTGTGAATTATTGGCAACAAAAGTCAAGTGGTTAGGGTCACCCACTGGGTGCATTATGGTTTTGTTTGGTTTAAGATAAATAGATTTGGTTTGAGACGAAATTGAGTCACCATGCCCCCATGAATGGATAATAATGATAGTTCAACAAGTAAATAACAGTGTTATATCCCCGTGTCCCCCATATATGGGGACTAGGTTGGCGGAGGGTGTGTAGAGCCCAGGATCACATTAGATATTTGACACAGGGGTGGAAAATGGGTTACAAAATCGTGGGATAAAAAATATATATTTTAGACAAGTAAATACCAGTAGGCTACTGTCTTTCACTTTGTAGAGGAAAGACTACTGGTGTCCCTATTCTGGGCAAAAAAAATAAGTAAACAAATACAAAATACAAAAATAAAATACAAAAATAAAATACAAAAATAAAATACAAAAATAAAATACAATACAATATCAATACAATACAATACAATATCTATAGTAGGCCTATATACAGGGCTTAAGTGGTTATCTAAAAGTCTGCAACAACAACAAAGTTTGTAGAGCTCGTATATCGGCTATTTTTACAATTTTAGAAAAAAATAGTATAGTAGAACAATGAAAACAGGGTAAAGTGAAGAGGATGGGGCCCATTTTGGTGTTGGCTCATTGCCTATACCTTATATTATTGTCTTAAACTCGAGGTCACGTCTCCAGATGGGTCCCAGGCCTGCCTGGCTCTCTCATGGGTCCCCGTAGTAACAGGTTTAATGAGACTGGGCAAGAGATCCACTTTCTCATTAGGGTTTCTGTTTGCTGAAAAGGAGCCCAAGAATCTCCACAGTTGACTGGATGAATGAGTTTCCAACCAAAATCAGGAAATTCGTTTAAAAGTTTGAAGGCCAAAACCCTCATACAATACTGCAGAGCAGCGTGATAGGCTACGGTTTAGCTCAATTAATTTAAATTAACTTTAATTCTCCTCGGGGGTGAATAAAAATCAAATCTTGAATCCTTTTTCACCAACTGTTAGAGACATTTCAGAGCCATTAACCACATGAACCCTACAGAGTCCTTCCCTATTCTGGGCATATCATAATGGGCAAGTATTCTGCAAAAATATCTGAATATCTGGGAGTATTGACCCTGTCAGTAACACTTAAATACTGTAGTTAAAGCTACAATATAACTTTTAAGTTTTTAGTGAATACAATTTTATGAGTATGTTAATACCATTACGGCAGTGGTTCTCAACCAGTGGTCAGGGGACCGACCACCAGTGGTCCTTGAGGGGGTTCCAGGTGGTCCCCAGTTCCAAATGGACCATTATAGATCTCTAACTCTTGAGAGTTTAATGGCCCATTTGGAGATAAATTGCTGTTGAACATCATTAGACAATGTAGAATAATTGTTATTTTGATCAATGTTTGCTTGTTATCTGTTGAACTCGCCTATGGACGTTACCACATCAATACAGCACCGGAATTGTGGACAAAATCTTATCCAACGTCGATAACAAAAACATTCAAAGTTTTGGGTCCTAAATCTCATCAAATGGTAGTCTGTGGCTCAAATGCTGAATAAATAGTAGACCTTGATATGAAAAGGGTTGAATGAAAACCACTGCATTACGGTATAGCTAACACAACTGCGGCGGTTGTATTTGGTCTCCCTGCTCTTCTACTGACAGATCATAGATGTAGATCCTGTGGTAGGGTATGACCACTACGGAGTGACGAGCACTACCGCTGCCTGAAGGTCAAAATACCATTTCTTCCCTGAGCGAGCGAGCGAGCAGATATGCTCTATTAGCTCAGCGTGTCAGCAGCAACATGTTGGAATCTCTGAGGACATGAACGTTACAGGGTGCTGCTTTAACCATCATTTAAAACATTAGCTGTTGAAAAATACCAGATTCACAAGCTCATATAGCGCAACGCTACGAGATTCTAGATCAACTTTTTTGTAGATCTAGTGGAGCAAATCTTTGAAAATATATTCTTTCACAGCAACCGTTTTTTACTCAAATCTTTGCTTCTGGAGTGTACCCCCTGGAACAACATATTTTCAGATTGGGGGTCGGCATTTGGGGTCCCTGACATGAAATAATTTGATAACCACTGACTGGAACTGTCAGGATTTAGAAGACATTTTGTATCGAATCAGTTCCTAAGTAATGATTTTCTCCACAGTAACTGAGTTGGAAGCAGAGACCAAACGGGCAGCCTTAACCCATTCTGACCGGGCACCCATTTTGGTGTCAGCATCATGTCATGCTTTAGCTATTTAAAAATAGCAGATCTACAAGCTCATATCGCGCCACCGAGTGGCGCGATACGAGCTTGTAGGTCTGCTATTTTTGAAAAATCGAAGAGCGACTGACATTTTTAGAATCTGATCTCAGGTCAGAATGGTTTAAGTGTGGGTCAGGCCAGAGAAGGGAACTTACTCTCCGTCATC
Source organism: Protomyctophum parallelum (assembly GCF_964188405.1). Taxonomy (NCBI): domain Eukaryota; kingdom Metazoa; phylum Chordata; class Actinopteri; order Myctophiformes; family Myctophidae; genus Protomyctophum; species Protomyctophum parallelum. The sequence goes on along the minus strand of NC_139697.1, from coordinate 41,353,303 downwards.
CTGACGCTTGCGGATGAAGAGGATGATGCCGATGATGATGGCGATGAGGGCGAGGGCGCCAAGGATGCCTCCGATGATGGGCCCCGCCGACGGCCCCGCGCTCAGCTTCCTCTGCTCTGTGGGCGGAGAGAGAACGAGGAACAGAAACAAACAGACTGGTTAGGAAATTCTAATAATTTTTTTGGTTATCGGCGGGATGCCGCTTTTATACTGCATGTGTATATAATGCACAGATTGATTGAACCCGGTAGCATAAAGAATATGGAACATTATCATAATGTGTCGATTATGACGGGCCTGTTGTGGGCATGCAGTGATCAGCTGCATGGTTGACCTGAAGCCGGATTTCACGCCACAGGAGCAAGTACAGTATAGGTCACTGTTGTGATATTATTATCAAGTACTGTAAAATTATATAAAACATCATGATTTAAAGTAGACAGACAGACAGACAGACAGACAGTGTACAAACTGTAGGGGTACTGTAGGTGTAAATTAAAGAAATGGCTTGCGAGAAAAATCACCCTTTGATGTGATGTACCACGATTCCTGTCATGTCCTGTACATGTTATTGCGTTGCTGCGTTTGTGTTCACGTATTGCTGCTGAAGAATTTATGAGAGGGTATAGTTTGTGACAGCTCGGGGCGGCGGGAGGCCTTCTGAGTAAGCACAAATTTCATACAAAACGAAGAAAAACAAACCATATACATCATTATTGCGTTAAAATGAACGCGAACACAATGAGCCGGCATACGGAAGCGACAGAAGCCAAATCTAAAGTGGCGTGCAGGTAATCAAAATCCACACGTCTTTTCAATTTCAGCAGTTGAAGTCGATACTGTATCTTATTACAGTACAGTACATCAAGCCGTAAACACAAAGAAAATTAGAAATGATAACTGAAATGCTACAACATCCAGAGAGAAACTCGAAGGGAAGCAGGCCCGACGCTTTCCGTCTCTCTCGCCCCGGTTGTCATAAATCTTTTCCCAGGCAAAGAACGTCTCCCCCTGTCAGGCGGGATTTCATCACTGACCTGGCGGCGTCCCTGCAATTAACAACCTGTTGGTGATTTCTGGAGGGCGGCGACGCGTCTAAATTGACCGTAAAAGCCTCTCATTACGGTTAAGTGTTTTCACGAAGGAGAAAATAATAACGCAAGCTGACAGCTGCACACAGCAGCATCCAGCGCAGCAGCCTGCAGTATATGGTATGAATAACACACAGCCTCTACTACATTTTTTACTTAAGTAAAAGTATCAATGCTGCAATGTAGAGTTAAAAGTAAAAGTAAATCTACAACACTGAGGCATCCAATGTCTCACATACAGGCTGCAACCTGGGTGTGATTTTTCATTCAGGCCTCTTATTCAAGAGGCCTGAATGAGTCACGTACACGAGTCACGTACATCAGTAGTTCAGACATGTTCTTTCCAGCTACGGAATATAGCCAGAATTAAATCATATTTTTTTAAATTATCCGCAGACCTTGAAAAGGTAACTCATGCTTTCATTTCATCACGTTTGGACTTCTGTAACCCCTTATTCTCTTCATTTCCTGCAAAGCATATTTTCCACCACTTTAATTTGAAGTACACTGAGTGAGATGTATGACTGTGAGGTAATGTCTGTGTTGTGCCTTGATCCCCGAACGTACCCTGCAATGTGGTGGAGCACAGACATCTTATACCTCCCATTATGAGCTACAGTGCAATCAATAATATAATCCGTTGCACTGCCCCCCACTCTCCACTAGGTGGTATTGTGCTCTCAAACTAACATACTTCTCGCTTTGTACAACAGTGGATGGATGGATGGATGGATGGATGGATGGATGGATGGATGGATGGTGGATTTATGCTTACATCATCATACTATAATTCACCGAATGTCTGTGTGTCTGTGTGTGTGTCTGTCAGAAACAAACACTTATCTCCTCAATGCCTGCACCAATCGCTCCCACTTTTCACACAGGCAATGACCATATGAATATGGAGAGCGTAACGGAGCCCTTTTTTCTATTTGAAACATTAATTATTAATAATGAATTTATTAGTGAATAAAAAACGCACCGGGGTACTGCGGTACCCCCCGCGGCCACCAGGGGGGGGGGGGGGGGGGGGGGGGGGGCAAATATCTCACAACGGGTAAGGGCTAGTAAATATAAACCAGCATTGGGAATGAGAAAGAAACCCAATATGGAGGGAGGAAAGAAAGAGAGAGATATGAATCTAGAGATTTCACTGGGCGGCTTCAGTATCGGGCTTGCGTGTCTATCAGTTATTCATGTCTAGGGTATTCCACTGGGGAGGGGGATTAGCAGTCAGATAGCTACGCCCTGTGTGTGTGTGTGTGTGTGTGTGTGTGTGTCACGCGCTGCAACCCGTGAGTTATCTATGGACGTATAGATAAATGGTCATGGTTGAGAAAGTGACCTCACACAAATAGGTTGACCCAAAAAGCTTGCGGTTCACGCGGAGCATGTTTCCCAAGGCCAGAGTATTCGTCCTCCACACGTCCAACACGACTGCATCAATGTCACCGCTGAATATTTCATCATGCCGACAGGCAGGTCTACAAGGCTTTCCTGGAGACTCTCAGCTTCATGTGTGGAATGTATATAGTCATGTATAGTTTTACTTTGTCTCTGTGGGGTAGAGAACTTACGTTAGTTGTCGTCAGTGCTGGTGTTTTATTCCATTCTGACCTGAGATCAGATTCATATGAGGTTTCCACTGGACACACACTGGTCTGATGAACCCATTCTGACCTGAGATCAGATTCTAAAAATGTCAGTCGCTCTTCGATTTTTCAAAAAATAGCAGACCTACAAGCTCGTATCGCGCCACTCGGTGGCGCGATATGAGCTTGTAGATCTGCTATTTTTCAATAGCTAAAGCATAACATGATGCTGACACCAAAATGGGTGCCCGTTCAGAATGGGTTATAGTGCTGCTAGCAGACTTCTCAAGTACTGCCGATCAGCGTGGTATTCCCGTATAGTGGGTATTGACTATAGGATGTCGTGTTAACGTCTTAGATGGCTGTCCAAGATGGCTGAACCAGCCGAGGTGATAGGGACTTATGTCAAGTTTATCCATATTAATGTTCTGAAGATTTGGTATTCACCATACACTTATCTGCATTCTGCACTGTACGAATCCAACGTTGTTTAGTGTAGTAATGCATGCAGTAGGCCTGTTTAAATTGTTTTGTTACTTGAGTCAGTCTGACTGTCGATCGGTGAGTGTGTGTGTGTGTGTGTGTGTGTGGGGGGGGGGGGTGGGGACAGACATTATTGCATCAGCGCGTGCAATTCGGCCAGTATAGTTTTAAGCCAGCTCACCTTAATTAATTATAATATGGGTAACTGTAGCTGTAGGCTGTAGGCTACTACATTGATCTCATCATGAGATCAATCAAGTTTGGTGACAAATGTCCCGCGAATCATTTTAATATGACGACATCATGCAATGAACCTGCACTTAAGCTGACAAAGAGGATCTGACAAAGAGGATAGGCTACCCGCCGTATATGGTTGAAAATTTAAATAGCTATATGCCTACGTGTCCATGATCAGAACAAATCCATTCTCCACATGGCAGCAGACACTATTCCCCGTATGAATCAATGCAGCTCTGATTTAAAAAAGTATCGGATATCTCTTTACTTCTGCAGGCGAGTGTGCAATTGTTCTTTCTTTTTTGTATAACCCTGCAGTGCATTCATCAGTAAGGGCTTTTATCATTGCAGAGTTGTAATATAGCATTTGGTCGTGTGGTGAACAGTACAAATTAACTTCTTTCTCATTATGTGAAAGTAACTATAACATGAAGTGAAGTGAACATGAGTGAAGCAATGCGTTCCAAGTTGGCAAGTTTCGTTTATAATTATACATGCGCTGTTTGCTTGAAGATATGTCCGTGCAAAGACCCTCCTGTCAAAATGAACTGCTCTACAAGCTCATTGCGCTGTTGTATATCATTTAAAGTTTGGGAATCCTCTGTGCCGGCTATGATGACGTATTTCGAGATTTCCTGTTGCCTTATATGGTGTAGAATGGGCGTGGATGTTCCAACTAACCAGGTGACACCAGGCGAATCGCTTGCGGGAAAAATGCGGAAAGGATACACTCAGCGACCCGCACAAATGAAGTGATTACACCAGCTTCTCTGAATAACACGTCCTCTCAACGTAGCTTGATCGGAACGGATAAATACGATATCTGTTTACGCCACCGTTACACTGTGGCGTGTTTCTTTTTGGTGAATGAGGACCATTGAGACAAAGCATCTCAATGTATCACTACTGTGTTCCAACAGTAGTGATGGTCCCTCCTGGGTGGGCAGCGGACTGACCTCATGCTTCCTTCTATGCATGAGGAGTCCAAGCTGCTTCTTTTCACCTGACAGGGAAGAGTATCCCCGGCCGGACGTAGCGCGTGGAAGGGATACATTATTCCGACCAGTTCCTTTTCCCTCATTAGGCCCCCCGGCAGGCCAAGGGGAGGTAGACCAGGATGCATGATTTCTTTTGTGAGGGTACCTACCATTAGGGACACGGGGAGAACATGCAAACTCCACACAGAAAGGCCCTTTTGCCAACCCCCGCCTCAGGTATGACAGTGACGGTGACAGTGCCTTCGCAACGTTCGACACGGCAACTCGCTCGCTTTAGCACGCTCGCGGTGTCTCTCTCATGGCTCAAGTTTGGTAGAGACGGCGCCCCTCCCGCCACGGGAGGATTTCAGTGTTTTTGGGTTGACTAATGGCTCTGTGTGTGTCATTAGTGGGCCAGTATGGACGGTTCAGAAACCTGTCTACCAAATCTAATCGACATGTGATTCCGAGCTATAACAGAAACCCTACTGTCGAATTTCTCTTCCTGCAGAGATAAGGGTGCTGTAACAGAAGCTATTGTTCCTTCTTGCATCCAAAAGATTAAAACAAAAGTTTGAAATGTTGCCATGGTGCCATCTTATATTGAACGTCTAGTGAGGACCAATAAGCACAGTGCAATTACGAAGACAGGTTGATGCCTCTTTTAAGGAAGGAGTTATTATAAGTATAGGAGAGAGAGGGGAGGAAAAGAAGGGAGCATGTACAAAATATGGATGGAAGGACAAGCAATGATGGTAAACAAAGAGTGTGTGTGTGTGTGTGTGCACAAACGTGTCGATATATCGCGCACGCACACGCACATGCAAGAAATAAAGGCTCAGACGCTAAATCTTTTTATTCTGGAGTGCCGTTGTTTTCCACTTATCGTAGCCAGGGCGTTTATTTTTCAATACATGAACGCATTATTCAGGCACTCCTACTCAAACTTGAGTTTCACACGCAGGGACAACATGTGTGTAGTATAGACACACACATGTGCTACACAACATGCATGTGCACACTATACTATTCACTCGCCCTGCAGGGTTTAGCTGAACCTTAGTCGGTTCTGTGCACTACAGTAAAATGTTACAATTGCTACAGCCAAGGACTACTGTCATACTACTCTCATGTGTGTGGAAGCACAATGAAAAGCATTATGAAAACACATGTCTTTGTGAGATAGTCTTGGCTATAGGTGTGTTACTCGAGAGAAATGGCTTCAAGGAAAGAGTTAGCATCAACGTGAGGCACCACCTGTTTTTGTGCCACACGTCACACTTGTGGTACATGGTCTTCATTCGCACAGTAAATCTGAATGTCAGTTATTCTATTCCGTTGATTGATGTCAGCTTTGATGACAATTGGATGAAAATGTACAATTTAGGCATTTAGCAGACACTCTTAATCCAGAGCGATATACACTAAGCAAGAACAACACATAGAAAGAGTCATCAAAGATCATAAGCAAGCTAAGAACCTAACATCGACAGTAGAATATATATGTACAATATGAAACTATGAGTAAACACTAAATGACATAAGTTTAGCCTTTGCATACACCTGTAAGGCCATCGAGGCTAGTGCAAGTGCCACGACAACTGAAGTGCAACGAGCTAAGATGGAGTCTAAAGAGGTGAGTTTTCAGTTCATTAAGTTCATTCCATAGTTTTGGAGCCAGAAGGGAGAAGAGTCTGGGACGTGTGGAGCGTTGTCCCGGCTCTTTCAGTGAAGGTTTATCGAGGACAAAAGTGGAGTAGATCAGATTGTATGCTATTAACATTACTGTAGAATGGAGAGTTTAGGCTACTGTTAAATGTAAAAATGGACCTGTACTGACACTCATTACGGTGTAGACATTCTGCAGATGTGTGGCACGGTGATCTACCGTAATGACTGCTGCACGTCACCCGGGGTGCGTTAGGACTGTGTGTGTGTGTGTGTGTGTGTGTGTGTGTGTGTGTGTGTGTGTGTGCGTGCGTACATACATTCGTACGTACATCTGCGAAGAAAATATGCAGAAGGCGTGTTTGTGTCAGTGTGTGTCTGTGTTGTTGGAGGGCACGGAAGAGAGAGAGAGATGTTCCTTTTCAAGGAACATCATTAGTCCATTCAAAAATGTAAATCACTGGTTTCTTTCAAAGCGACATGATAAACCATCTATCAGGAGCCCAAAAGGTGTGGTAAATGCAATTTCCCATAGAAACCTTCCCTTTTCTCCTTTGTACATACAGTATTTGTTATGTAATGTTGATGACATGACGACATGTTTTATTGTGTTATTTTTGCTGCTTAATGCTGCTTAATTCTTTGTCTGTGATTGACGTGATTTTTCCTTAGGTCGATTCCTGCCATTTTTTAAAATTGATTCCGAATGTTCTCTCGATCACTGAGTAAGACAACGCTTGCTTCAGCTGTCGTCCATCAATGAAATGTTTCCCCGACGTCCACTTCCACTACAAGCACGATCGTTGGCTGAGTTGTTCTGGTAAATTGAGGCTTAGATTGAAGTGATTGAACAGAACCTCGGTGTTAGGGGCTCATCACTGAATCCTCGCTACCTCCCGGTTGCAATATTAACGCTTCTGATTTGCAAAAAATATATATGTTAATGACGTTTAGAAGATTTTCCTGGGGTTCTTTATGTGTGTAATATGTGGTTTTAGATATTTTAGATTGTAGCAGTGAGCCCAGTGTCTCTGATGTCATGGACACTGGGCTCACTTACTTCATGGACTACATGTTGTCTCAGTAAGACAGCCCTCCCCCTATCCACAAGGAGGAGCAGTGCACCAAAGCATTATGGGAAGGAAGTGAGCCCAGCTAGTGTACATGACATCAGAGACACTGGGCTCACTGCAAAAAACTAAAATATCTAAAACCACATAGACCCCAGGAAAGTGTTCTAAATCTTCTAAAACGTCATTAACATATATTCTTTTGCTAAAAGGGTGAAGTGTCCCTATAACGTCTGACTGTACCTTGTGCTGTATGCATGTCTGACAAATAAAGTATTGAAGAGTAAGTCACCAATAGAGTAAAACCTTTCGCACTTGAAACATACTCATTGGAAGTGGGACCAGGATGATTTCCTCCTGCCAGGTGTACAGTGTTTGTGAACATCACTAAGTGACAGGAAATAAACTTGAAGCTGTTCCCTAGCAACGTAATTCCACTGTATACCTCTGAGAAAGACAGATAGAGTGTGTGTGTGTGTGTGTGTGTGTGTGTGTGTGTGTGTGTGTGTGTGTGTGTGTGTGTGTGTGCGTGTGCGTGCGTCATTCTGTGTACTATTTAGACTGTGCTACACAGGATGTAGCCTGAGCTAACGTGTTAGGTTTCTGGTCTAGAGGGGCGGGTCGCGGCTGAGATTTGCGCACGCCCTGATTGGATCTCATCGATCTGTCCGTCACCCCCGGCCCCTCCTCTCCCCCCTAGTGCAGCGCTACGTCACATCATTTGGAGCGACGCCCACCCGGAAGGGTTGACTCCCACTTTTAGACCAGAGCGGCCAATGCGTTCCTCCAGGCTTTCAATTTTTGCACCAACAAAAATGAAAGCCTGTTACCGAGGCTACACAGGATGTGATTACAGAGAATACAATCTGGCAGTTTCAACAAGCTTTCACCCTGAGGGTAGGGCTAAGAAAAAGCCTGCACACCTGGATACTAAATCACACACACACACGCTACCGTGTGCACACGCACACGCACACGCACACGCACACGCACACACACACACACACACACACACACACACACACACACACACACACACACACACACACACACACACAGTGACACACTGCCAAAACAAAATGCATGCACACACCAGCTGGGAGTCCATGCAGACACCTGGAGACAACAAGCTAATAAACACTTTCACTGTCAGTCTCTCCTAGCTCTCTCTACCCCCTAGGCTAGCTGTTTCTCTCTCTCCACCTTTCACTTTCTGTATCTTTCTTTTTTCTTTTTTTTAATAGACAATTTACACGTTTAAAGTTTTAATTTTGGCATAGATGCTATTCCAGAGCAATTTACAAGTGCGACATAAGCATGAACTCTAGGCAACGAAAAAAGAGTGTAGAGAGAACAATATGCCTCACAAAACGAGGATACTGCATGGTAAACAATTAACCTATCATCTGTCAAAACATCATTTAATAACATTCTAGAACATTAAGTTGGCAATAGAAAACAAATCCGTAACAATTGAGCACAATTGACTGAGGTGGCATTCCCAACAGCACGTTATATTGCGATAAAAACGAATCCTGCTGCGGATTGTCGGAAAGTGCACCTTCATGCTGGCAGGTGTGAAGGCTCATTCGAATTCTGGTGCGAATCAAACAATCACATTCTAGACAAAAAGCGGGGGTTTCGCTTCGCTTCCAAGCACACCTGACTTTGATTCACTGGAGGTGTGAATGCAATCCACGTCAAATAAAGGAAATGAAGCAAACAATGTGGTGGATGAATGAGGAGCAAATACAGTTGGAGTAGGAGAAGGCATATTTTACGCAGCGCAAAGATGTCCCGTTAGGGCCGTTACCGTGGATAGACGTGGTCGAATGAGGAGACTGAAGCCCTCATCGAAATATGGTCGGACAAGCACATTAATCAATTGCTTAGCACGCACGCACGCACGCACGCACGCACGCACGCACGCACGCAAATATATCTGCATAGTAAACTTGCATCTATCAACAAAAAAGTGACAAGAAGGGATACAAGTACGGTAGAGCAGAGGTTAAGTCCTCAAGCTTTTCAGGCCACAACCCCCCACAATAATCATGTTTAAAATGTAACCGGGGACCCCCCACCCTGACAAGCACTTGTAATTGTAGGAGTTGAGGCATTGCTAGTTTGACTCGGTTCCATGCTCACAAGGCGAGGCGTCGTGAGCTTGTAGATCAGCTATTTTCACAATTCTTTCTGGTTTTCCAATCATACTGTGACATATACACCAAGTACCCTTCCTATCTGTGGCTGTGCCTATCAGCAGTTACCTCTCTAAAATTAGCCATTTGGCGAAAACACCAGCTGCCTACGAACCAGTGGGATTTAGAATACACGCACGCACGCACGAATGCGAACAAACACAACTTCGCCTTCCACTGACACTGTACTGTGCCGTATGTCAGCAAGGTGTCAAGGAGGCCAGAGGGTGAATCGGCATAAATTAGTCCCGATGACATCACATGCTTCATTATGCTAATCACCTGCTAATTACCATGATGTGCTTGTGCATGTGTCCTTGTTTGTGACCTTTATACAGACAGACAGTGATTTTAATATATTTGTGCATACAACGCTGTTTTTCAAGTGCACTTCTTCGCACTCAAAACTGTTTTTCCAACTCCATGTGGCTTTACAAGTGGGTACGCACTTTCTGTCTGTCCATGCGGGACTCTGTCTACTCTAACTGTGTGGGCGCTTGTGTCTTTGTGTTGTGTGCAGAATAATAATGATAATAATTTGTTGGTATACAGTACCATATCAAAACAAGGTTACAAAGTGCAACATAAGAACATATACAAGTACATAAGACACTATAAAAGAGATTCACTGCTTGAATACTGCATGTATAGACCGATTCACAGAGGGGTGCCCTGGGCGCGGCCATTACTGAGGTGTAATCCATGGAGCAGGTGCTCCGTAGGCCAGGTGTAGCTAATCAGTGCTGCTGCACTCAATGGTACACCTCAGTAATGGCCGCACCCAGGAAACCCTCTGTGAATCGGTCTATACCAGTGGTTCACAACCTCTTTCCCTTGGGATCCCCAATTCTTACACCTGACACCAGCTGAGAATACCCCACACATGCACAGATGCACACAAAATGCACAAACCTACGCCCTATTACTTCTCAAATGACGAATACAGTGAAAAAGGCTATAAAATAGCTTGTATGACAAATAGTGAAAATAGTAATAATGTCAGCTAGCCCATGTGCTGTGAGCATGTAGATCCGCAACTGCATATCTTTTAAACATTTAGGGAACAAATGTGTGTGGGGGTGGGGGGGAGCAACTGAAAAAATACTATTTTGTACAATGTAATGACCCAAAAATGCAAGTTAGGATTTTGTGTAACATTTAAGGACTACATCCAAAAATGACAGTTTCAATCCCTAACAAGTATTGTCCATTGTGCATTGAGGAGTGAGGAGTATCATGGCATGCGATGAAACAATATGCTGAGGGTTCCGGGCAGATTGGAGATCTCCGCTGCTCGCTTTACCAGAGCAGGATTAACCCATTCTGAACGGGCACCCATTTTGGTGTCAGCATCATGTTATGCTTTAGCTATTGAAAAATAGCAGATCTACAAGCTCATATCGCGCCACCGAGTGGCGCGATACGAGCTTGTAGGTCTGCTATTTTTGAAAAATCGAAGAACGACTGACATTTTTTTAGAATCTGATCTCAGGTCAGAATGGGTTAATCAGACCAGTGTGTGTCCAGTGGAAACCTCGTATAGAATCTGATCTCAGGTCAGAATGGATTAACACGCACCGCCGGAGGACATGTCCCCAAGTCACCCTCAGTGTTACAGGGCTGACGTGACTGCCGAATTGATGCACTTAGTTAAAACACACTCACTGTTATGGGATATAGTGATATGAGTTATGCACTTTAATACACACTCGCTGTTAGGGTTGATATAGTGTGTGTGGTGGGTGGGGGGGGGGGGGGGGGGGGGCTGCGTGGCGGGTGATGGCAAGTGTGCATGTGGATGTGTACTACGTATCAGTACGGTATGTGTGCGCAATTGCGTGTGTCTGTGTGGAATCATACTTCTGTTTACCTGTGTGTGTGTGTGTGTGTGTGTGTGTGTGGGGTGCATTTCATTACTGACCATAAATGTCAAATAAGCCTTTAGGACACACATACCTACACACGCTTGCGCGCGCGCGCTCGCCCACACACCACACCACACCACACCACACCACACCACACCACACCACACACACACCACACACACACACACACACACACACACACACACACACACACACACACAGCAAACACATGTACATACTCACACTGTGATAGCTTCAGCTTGTGGAATCCCATGGCGTTGCTCATTAATAGCAACTTTGATGATCAAATGAGTGCTTTCAAATCGTCAAACTGGTTGCTCGCTTAGGGATGACACATTATTGCATGCGCGCACACGCGCACACACACACACACACACACACACACACACACACACACACACACACACACACACACACACACACACACACACACACACACTACCCTCTATTTTTAGACTGCGTGGGTGGGTATAGTCATGCATACGTGTTGGATACAAATTGTTACATACAGTATGCATGTGTTAATGTGCGTATATAGGCCTACTACATACGTACATAGCATGTGTGCATACAAGCTCATTAGATCTGCAACCCGCGTACACGGGGCTGGGTGTATCGATGCTTGTTGTCAGCACGGAGGTTTTTCTCCCTTTCTTCTGGAGCTCAGCTGGCCTAAGTGTTTGTCTGGGAAGTTGAAAAGCTAATCTGTGCCTGCTGCCCCCGCTATAACTGGAGGTCTCAGCCAGCTGGCACCGTTCCCTGATCACAACCTGCTTTGGCAGAGTGATCCTCTGGAATGAGTAGCGGTTCAAGCCTGATTTATTCTCGTTCTTATGGACTATAATTGATGCCTCTGGATAGGTCTACTGTGGGTGTTTGGTCCCGCAAGGGTTGAATAATTATATAGAGCTGTTGTTGGGATTGTACAGGCGAAGGTGTTAACAGTTTTCCCTTAATTTGTTCTTAGTGCCAAAAATGTATACATTTTCTTCATTGAGCGTCAGCGCTTTAAATCATCTATATCAGTGGTTCCCAAACTTTTTCGTGTCAAGGACCCCCAAATTGACACTAATTAGACCACAGACCCTCATTTGAAGAGATATGCCAGGGACCCCCATAAGTGAAGATTTTTATGGCTCTAGCAGTGATTCTCAACCATTTTAATTTCAAGAACCCCCAGTTTGACATGCATTAGGCTACAGACCCCCATTCAATGGCATTTCTATCTCTGGGACCGCCAATTTGTAAAATCAATGTTAATTTAACTCAGTGTACAAATGGAACCAAATGGACCCGCTGGTTCCATTTGTACACTCAGAGTTACAGACCCATAGGGGTCCATTTGGTTCCAAACGATCATTTAGCTGGGGACCCCCTGGAACTCCCTCAAGGACCCCTGGGGGTCCCTGGACCCCACTTTGGGAACCACTGATCTATATGCTGATGGTGAATTGTTTTCCTGGGATCTAGTTTTGTGAACACACTTTGCTCAGTGGTTCAAATATCCTTCTACTTCTATGTGTTCTCTGTTCCACCACCTCTGTACTCATTGTTGTAAGATCTAGTGCTCTCTAAAATGGTAAATTGTGGATTAACATAACCTGTTATCCAGACTCTGATTCGTTATGTTCGTTTTATACCAGGGTCCAATTTGACTTGCATTTCCAAACGTCTAAGTCGGGAAGTGACTTGAGATTTACACCAACACTTTATCTAAAGTGCTTTATCTAAAGTGCTTCATCAAGTGTCTTGCTCAAGGACACTAAGCAAGAAGGAATTGTTATTCCGTTTCTCAAGTGGTCACGTATACATTTATGCCCCTGTATGGCATCGATTGATTTAATACTTTATCAACCGTTTGCAATTGTTCAGTGGTACGATTACACAATAATGCTAAAAGGATAACACAAAAAGCCAGAAGGGCTTGTTTCCATTGTGGTCCTTCAATTCATCAAGACAATTAAAGACATACAATAACATACCAGTATGTGTTCATGTTTGTCGATTCGGCTACTTTCCCCACAATAACAGAAAACAGAAAAGACATAATTTATAGAGCCCTGAGGGTATACACTGAGGGTAAAAGTGGTGTCTGTGAGTGTTTGAAATATTCAACCAACAAAACAGTGTCACACTTTGATCTATGCGAGGTAGTATGGGCCCAACAGGGCACTAGATCTGCGTTCAAAGATACTAAAAAAAAAGGCACTGATGGCAAATCCTTTTTAGCAAAACCATTTGCACCTTTGCAGAGTCCACATGAAATAGTCATTGAAACAAACAAACACAAAAAGAGGTATTGACAGCCCGCTGGCCATGTTGGCTCTTTCAAGGTCTGCTCTGCTCTGTTCCCTACTTATAAAGGCTAGTCCCCTCCCATTTGGACCAAACCAACCCCGGACTGATTCCACAGTCGAACCAGTGCATCAATGTCCAGAGACATCACAATTCATTCATAACCTTCATTTTAAAGTGTCACATACTACTTCATAAATGATCCACATAATATAATGAAAGTAAAGATTTCTCTAAACAAACCCTCCCACAGCTGGTAGTTGCTCCCTTCAATGGAGTCAATCAATTATCAATCAACAAACACACAAATAATAATTCAAACCCAGCTTGTTAACTTCAGTCTCAGTGGCAGGGTGAACTGCCACAAACAGCAAGACCTTGTGACTAACTTGACTAACTACATTGGACCCATTTTCCAAAAAGAACGGTTTCGGACATACAAGGTCCATAGGAGGCCTTTACTATGTTTCACCAATTTCAATTGAAACGGGCCTCTTGCTCAGGGGGGCCTCTGAGCTCCTGACCGTCAGGCAGGCGCAGCGATATAGTAGAGGCAGTAGAGACAGCTGCCTCGGGGCCCGCGAGGGGGAGGGCCCGCCCGCCCGCCCGCTCCGATGCGTGGTAGTAAACTGTATACTCTCTGGCCTAGATTTTGAAGGTGCGTTTTACCATGTGGTAATACATAAATTGGCCTCGCTCTGCGCACATTCGTATTATGAAAGGCATATCGGCCCGTGTTGAACGCACTCAGCCCGTGTTGAACGCACACACATTATGGCATACGGCGTTCCTGAATATCTTAGCATTGTGGGAGTGTCCATATGTTAATTATTTTCGCTTTGCGCAATTTGCTATTAAGCCCCTTGACCTAAAGACACTCAGCGCATAACGATTAGACGTGGGTCTGACCACCTCATAAACGCAACAAGCACTGTTTGATTTTACACTTGAGCGGCTCTGGGAGGCTGGTAGAGTGTTGCCATGTCTGTTTATTATAAGCGGCTTCTTTTTCTGTAAAGTTGCTTGTAAATATTGGTAGTTGTACTATTTTGTGGTTGCTTTTCTTGTTTCTAAAGTGGTTATTTGGGCTTTTCTCCTAATGTTGTTTAAACCAGTGATCCTCACACAGCACATTCCCATGTCAAGGATCCCCAGTTGAATGCATTTGCCCAACTAAGGACGGCTAATCCAAAAATTAAATACAAAAATTCCAAGATTACTTTAGAAAATAGCAGATCTATACCAGCTCACAATGCATCACATTCATTCATTAAAACTATGAACTCTGACTGCAGGGGGATATATATAATGATCATTATAACAATGTGCAAGAACATATTTAAAAATAAGGAAGAACTTTATATTTGTGGACAATCAAAATATGTTTTTTTATTTTAATGTGGTGTCATTAAAATTAATCTGGATATGGCAGACTCACTATCTAGAAAATAAAAACATGGCACTACATGGGGGTCCAGTATCTACCGATACAGAGTACCGATCCGATACCCCCCACAAAGAAACGTAATAACCTATTAAGCTGTATGCCTCACTGTGTGGAGTCTGGAATCATTATTTTGTGTAAGGCAACATCAAGGCTTGACTTAAACATTACTTTCCCAACTTTGTAAAACAAAATGTAACAAACACAGATATAAATGCACTGAATTATTTATTAAATAACTGTGCAACAATTAGACCAGGTTAATGTGTGCGCAGGCTAGCCTGGCTGCATTCCACATGTTATACTGTCAATACTACACTGCTGTGTCACAGAGGAGGTAGAGTTGTTTTCATACTGTAATTACACATAATTATCGGATCGGATCGGATAATGGATCGGCCACCGATCCGATACCCGATCTAGAATTTTAGCCTGGATCGGCGCCGATCTCCGATACGAGTATCGGATCCGTGCATCCCTAGTTATATGCGCTTATTTTTATAGACCTATTTACTTGTTTCTATGAGACATGGCAACAGCCTTTTTTTGCGTCTTTCTTTTGTAAAATATTGAGATTAGAAACGGCCATAATTCTTTCATTTCTCAACCTTAAAAATAAATAAAAACATCTCCATAATCCTTGGGAAGTTTGCTTTCATATGCTGTACCCGATTCAAGTCTTCTTCAATAAAATGCTACGAGCGAAGACCATATAACATCGGGGCCACAGGCACAGCATTAAGCAGCAACATTCAACTCATTCCTTCATCATGACTTAAAATATAATACACGTTATTTTACTGGTGTTTTTCAATAGAAACCAATTATTTTGAGGCATAAAGGTGACAGCATGCAGTGCAATAGGAATAATTAACCCAAATGTGACAAAGTCATGTCATGTCTTCTATGGTGCCAGCCTGAAGAAATGTAATACCACGATCCCCAAAGTGCGCATTCCGTATGTGACATCAGCTGACTGGTAAAGAGAATAGTACGGACATGTTGATTGGGTACGTCTCAAACACGCCTTAAACACACCCATGACTAATTCAAGGCCGTTTTTGCGCAATCCACGGGGTGTCGAAAGCGCTTCTTAACATGCCCAAAATTGCAATATGACATACCACACGCCCCCAGCTCTAAAAACTGTAATATGATATGTAATATTATTGGAACTGGTTAATCGACCTTCTTCTCTCTCTGGCTCTCTCTCCCACAAACACACGCTGTTAAGAGTGACCGTGACTAAGACTACATTTCCTGTCAATAATAAGCAGTGTAAAATGTAATTCATTGTGAGGTAAAGGGAGACGCTTTATTGTGAAGGACCCTTCACGGCGCAGGCAGGAAATAGAGTGTTTAAACTGGGCTGCTTGGCTGCACATTAGAGTACAGACGGATTTGCTCTGCAATCGTCTGATAAAGTTGAGTTTTGATTCTTTGAACAGTCGAAACAAGACATAAAATTACCACAGGCACTTTCAAAAGAGGGCAAGATAGATGGAGTAAAGGTGGAATACAAACACAACAGCTCCATCCACATGGAGTGACTGAGTGGAGGTGAGTGAAGTCGCATGAAAGGAATACCAAGACAACAGTAGCCTAATCAGAAACATTAAGAGACTATTTAATCAACTTTCCTGAATCCCGAAGCTGTCCCATTCATCACAGCCATGTAGAGACGGCAGGCACAACTATATGTGAGTAGCAGCCCTACGTACATTACACCCTCCAGTATTTGATTAGCTCCGTTAGGAATGAATGGTTATGGACATTTCGTGATTTTCGATATGCAACCTGTGAGGCTACATTATTGCGAACGCAGTGAGCCACTTACTATGACAGCAAGGGCTGAATGTCTGTGTGTGTGTGTGTGTGTGTGTGTGTGTGTCTGTGTGTCTGTGTGTCTGTCCCGCTGTTACACCACCCGCCCGCCACCAGAGGGCGCAGCTGTAGCACACACACACACACACACAGGGCGCAGCTGTAGCACACACACACACACACACACACACAGGGCGCAGCTGTAGCACACACACACACACACACACACACACACACACACACACACACACACAACCACACACACACGAGCTGCGTTCGCTTCCCGCGTTTGCGCGTCTTACTTGTTATGTGTATTCATTCATAGCAGCAAGGGAGGGGTGGGACAGCCTGGGCTGTCAATCTCGCCTCTGGGCCCATGGAACACTCAAACCGCCGTCAGGCATCAGTAACCCCCTGCTATACCCATGGCCCTCTCTCTCTCGCTCACTTGCTGCCTTACTCTCTCCCACATTGTTAAGTTACTTACACCTACTTACACTTGTTAAGTTACTTACACCAGTGGTTCCTAAACCTTTTTGTCAAGGACCCCCAAATGAACATTTATTAGGCCACAGACCCCCCATTTGAAAACATATGCCAGTGACACCGATAAGGGAGGATTTTTACAGCTCTAGCAGTGATTCCGAAACACATTAATTTCATGGACCCCCAGTTTCACACGCATTATGCCACGGACCCCTGATTTAATGGCATTTCTATCTCTGGGACCCCAATTTATATTGTGAAACCACTGTTAATTTAACTCCGAGAGTGTACAAATGGAACCAAATGGACCCTGACGGGTCCCCCTGGGGGTCCCCGGACCCCAATTTGGGAACCACTAACTTACACCTTCCTATTAATAACCTGTGTAAAATGTGCCGCATTTGGAGGTAAAGGGGAGACACTTTATTGTGAAGGCTGCACTTGATATTGAACAGTCAAACTATTTGTAACAATACGCCTGTATCGACAGGATACTCCAGATTCCTAAGGCCGCCCCTGACAAGGTCTCCATGTGACAGTGTTTGGTATTCCAGTGTTAACTTGTGCTGTATATCTTCCTGTTGTATTGAGAGCAGACTTCATTAGTCATTGAGAATATTCCTCCTAATGCGCTGTGAGCATGACTAATGGAGCAACACTGTTTACTCTGTGCGTATGAATATGTGGTTGTGTCTACATCATGCTGTCTGTCTGTCTGTCTGTCTGTCTGTCTGTCTGTCTGTCTGTCTGTCTGTCTGTCTGTCTGTCTGTCTGTCTGTCTGTCTGTCTGTCTGTCTGTCTGTCTGTCTGTCTCTGGGTGCCTGTGTATCTGTGATTCTACGCATCTGGACGGATACTATGGTTGTGTGTGCGTGTGCGTGCATGTGCATGTTTAGCAGATATAATAATTAATTTTTACTTCTCTCATTTACAGACTAGATTAGTGGAGCACTCTTCTCTTGGTGAGTGGATGAGAGAGAGAGACAGAAACAGAGGCAGAGAGAGAGAGAGAGAGAGAGAGAGAGAGAGAGAGAGAGAGAGAGAGAGAGAGAGAGACAGAGAGGGGTCCAGGGTTCAGAGAGGGGAAGACAGTGAGATAAGAGATGATTGTGTGTGTGTGTGTGTGTGTGTGTGTGTGTGTGTGTGTGTGTGTGTGTGTGTGTGTGTGTGTGTGTGAGAGAGAGAATGAGAGAGAGAGCACTGGTTGTTATTGTGTAAGCACTTCATGTTTACATGATGCTTACAGTATAATAGTAATTGGTAAAACGCCACAATGCGTTTACATTAACGTGTCACAAACACATTATGAATAGGGATGGAGCTCAATAACCAATACCTGAATAAATCCGATAACAAGCTCATTGAGTACCCGTTATCAATCACGTTTATTTCATATTATTTTATTGATAAAAAGGTCAATTGCCTTCTGTCTGTTAGAGAAGTACTGTAGCCTATATTTGAAGGCCCTATAGTAAAAGATAAAGGTTCTGTTTAGAATTTGTCTCCCATCTTTCCACGGAATAATTGAAAATGCTCGATAGTGGGCTCGATAAGAACCCGGCTCGATAAGCCTGATCTAAGGTGCTCGTTATCAATACAAATAACAAGCTCCATCCCTAATTATGAATGAGAGAATGATGCATTAATCACACAGGCCTACTGCATGCAGTAATGGCTTTGTTGTTCACATTCACAGTGCTTTCCCATTGGCAATTTTTGAGAGTATCTCAACTCATTTCATTTCATTTACAGTGGCAGACGAATTGCGTTTGTGCATATATGAGGACTATGAGGCATTTTGAAGGACACCAGAGGTCTGTTAATTTCCTTTCTATTAGAAGTTCATTAGCAGGTCTTATACTTGGGGGAGATGTGTTGATTAGTCTGGGACCAGTTTGTGTTTGGCCGCTGATTGGTTTGTCACTAAGTCATTGTACATGGCTGTGTGTGTGTGTGTGTGTGTGTGTGTGTGTGTGTGTGTGTGTGTGTGTGTGTGCGTGCGCGCGTGCATGCGTATGTGCGTGGGTTTGTGCGCGCGCGCCTTTACGATAATATGTATCCCCAGGGAAGTCATTAGTAAGTCTCCTCTTTGTTTGTATCGTACTATTTTAAAGATGAGTCTCTCGTGTACATCCACATAGTCATGTTAGCTTCCAAGTACAGTGCATAGGAGCTCATTTGCATAACTGTTTATTTAATGCCATTGTTTTCCATTTCCCACTTCAGCTTCTCTATTATCAAAGCACTGCAAGAATGAGAAAAAAAATACATGAATTAATTAGCCTCCCTCTAAGAAAGTATTCTAAACCTGGTCTAGCTTGGCCCCAGTCCATATATGGTTGTATCTGTACAATTTTGGGAACCCTGTATACCTTTTTGTATCTGGGATGACGACGGTATCCAGGGTTCCTTGAAAGTCAATGGCTTCTCTCATTCATCTGCTGGTACCACTCGCTCTGGTCTCGGACAAATATAAAGTCTCTAAAGTTTTGCAGAGATAGCTATAGAATATAGATACTCGTATTATACTCGTAATGTATTAAGAGTCCCGGGCAAAAACGTGTGTTGGTCGGCCAACACCACGTAGATTTAGAGTGTAAACCTCGCCCAGACCGCCTCCAAATGGCTGGCTATTTCCAGAATATGTAATAATAACGTACATCCTTAAAAATGCTTTATAAATAAGAGTTTATAAATGTATGGATAGAGATGGCCGGCTATTTATTAATTTTTTTAATACGCAAATTTAGAAGTTCATTCAGTTTAGTTCACGCTTCTCTATCTCTCTCTCTCACACTCTCTCTGTCTCTCTTTAAAAAAAAATAACGAGCGAGATATAAATCGAACGGTAACATATATTATAAAGGAACAGGCCACATCATCTCTGATTTAAGTGGAGGTGCAATTGTGTGCAAATGATTATCCTCCATCCATCCACACTGCACCTCCTCTTAAATGATTATCCTCCATCCATCCACACTGCACCTCCTCTTAAATCAAATGATTATCCTCCATCCATCCACACTGCACCTCCTCTTAAATCAAATGATTATCCTCCATCCATCCACACTGCACCTCCTCTTAAATGATTATCCTCCATCCATCCACACTGCACCTCCTCTTAAATGATTATCCTCCATCCATCCACACTGCACCTCCTCTTAAATCAAATGATTATCCTCCATCCATCCACACTGCACCTCCTCTTAAATCAAATGATTATCCTCCATCCATCCACACTGCACCTCCTCTTAAATCAAATGATTATCCTCCATCCATCCACACTGCACCTCCTCTTAAATCAAATGATTATCCTCCATCCATCCACACTGCACCTCCTCTTAAATCAAATGATTATCCTCCATCCATCCACACTGCACCTCCTCTTAAATCAAATGATTATCCTCCATCCATCCACACTGCACCTCCTCTTAAATCAAATGATTATCCTCCATCCATCCACACTGCACCTCCTCTTAAATGATTATCCTCCATCCATCCACACTGCACCTCCTCTTAAATCAAATGATTATCCTCCATCCATCCACACTGCACCTCCTCTTAAATGATTATCCTCCATCCATCCACACTGCACCTCCTCTTAAATGATTATCCTCCATCCATCCACACTGCACCTCCTCTTAAATGAGAGATGATGTGGCCTGTTGATGTGGATTGTTTTGTCTAATGCGAAACAGCATGGCTGCGCCTGTACCAAAACAAACACATTGTACTTTTGCGTCATATATGGAAAGCGACTGAAAGAGATCATGGATATAAGACAATAAGACATGGTTCCCCTGTGCACAGCGGAGATAAGAGATCTCAAAGCAAAGATGCGAGTTTGTTCACTGGGCGCACACGACTCAGAAGAGATCACGAATACTGAAGAATGACAGTACTCAAGGAGTACTCAAATCTGAAAATTGTGCTGCCCTGCCCTGCCCTGCCCTGCCCTGCCCTGCCTGCCCGTGCCCATGTATCTGAATAAATAATACCTGAAGGACACTTCTGTGAGTGCTGTAATATTCTGTTGTTCTTATCAACACTCAAGGCGACGTGAGCTCTTCTACCGTCTGGCTCCTACAGTATAAGCTGTGGGATGACTTCATACTCTAGCACTCCTTAATTCTACTTTCTGAGCTTGTACTTATAGATTTAGATGCCAGGTTTGTAATTCAGAAGTACTAAAACCAGCTTGTTTGGGCTTGTTTGTGAACAGATGCAAAGTTGTTTGATGTCTACATGCTATAGTTACTTGTTTTCCTAGCACTCTATTTACTCAACCATGTATGCTGTGGTAGGTTGACTAGGGGTTCATGCCACTTCCCCAGATCTGTTCGCCAACGTTTGCTCTGCTCGATGCATAAATTGTAAATTTCCCTCAGGATACCATACAAGAGTGAGCTTGTTTATCTGAACTTTTGTTTGTTTGTGTAAATGTGTCCATCTTCTCCCCATCTGTTTCTCTGTGGAAACATCACTTTGCAGATTGCACAGGCGAAGAATTCCAAAATTCAAATTCATTTCCCCTCTGTGCGTTTGTTGTTTGTTTGTTTGTTTGTTTGTTTGTTTCGGTGGGAAGGGGGGGGGGGGTTCATTTTATACCACGAGTTTTGCAACCCATTTTTTTCACCCAGTGTCAATTGAATTATGTAATGGAATCCTGGGCGCTATACTCCCTCTGCCAACCTGGGGAGAGCAACGGACTGACCTCATGCTTCCTTCTATGCATGAGGAGTCCACGCCGCTTCTTTTCATCTGACAGGGGGGAGTTTCCCCGGTTATTATAGAGACCAGGATTACCTCATGTTTTTGTGAGGGTACCTACCCTAGGGGACACAGGGATAACATGCAGACTCCACACAGAAAGGCCCTTTCACCAACCCCACCTAGGGTATGTGCACTGATGACGCGGAGGAGAGAACACGCCCCCAGCGTCCCCAGCGAGAGTGCATTTTCCGGCAGCGGCGTCAGCCCTGGCGTCGCTGCCAACTGCCGATACCGATTAGTCCGACAACCTACCAAAACCAAAACCCTAACCTCATGCTCTTATTAAACTTTAAATGTGATTTTGGTTGTAAATACATGTATTGTAATATTACGTGACTTATTTAAATGAGAAAATGATAATTATGTTACGTTAACGTTAAGTTATATGCCTATATTAAGTTAGAGCACTCAAACCTAAATGGTATAGAAAATATGAGGCTCCATCCGCCCCATCCTTTTAAAATGTTGAGCATGGACTGTCGTAGTTTTGCAGTGGGTATTTTAGAGTGATGTTCCCATCCACACATTCATCACCCTAATCATTACCGCCGCCGGTCCCCGGGTTGGTTTGTTAGTTTAGTGTCCAGATTGCCTCTGTGAGGACATAGAATTCACAGAAATCAATTTCTACATGGCACTCATGATGTACCCATCAGGCTCCGCGGTCCTTTTCATAAGTCAAGTCCCATTTTTTAGAGGAAATGACAGATTGACAGGGGACACAGGGATAACATGCAGACTCCACACAGAAAGGCCCTTTCACCAACCCCACCTAGGGTATGTGCACTGATGACGCGGAGGAGAGAACACGCCCCCAGCGTCCCCAGCGAGAGTGCATTTTCCGGCAGCGGCGTCAGCCCTGGCGTCGCTGCCAACTGCCGATACCGATTAGTCCGACAACCTACCAAAACCAAAACCCTAACCTCATGCTCTTATTAAACTTTAAATGTGATTTTGGTTGTAAATACATGTATTGTAATATTACGTGACTTATTTAAATGAGAAAATGATAATTATGTTACGTTAACGTTAAGTTATATGCCTATATTAAGTTAGAGCACTCAAACCTAAATGGTATAGAAAATATGAGGCTCCATCCACCCCATCCTTTTAAAATGTTGAGCATGGACTGTCGTAGTTTTGCAGTGGGTATTTTAGAGTGATGTTCCCATCCACACATTCATCACCCTAATCATTACCGCCGCCGGTCCCCGGGTTGGTTTGTTAGTTTAGTGTCCAGATTGCCTCTGTGAGGACATAGAATTCACAGAAATCAATTTCTACATGGCACTCATGATGTACCCATCAGGCTCCGCGGTCCTTTTCATAAGTCAAGTCCCATTTTTTAGAGGAAATGACAGATTTTTTTCTTTAATGGGGGATATTATTATCTGTCTGTATGGCAAACGCTCTGTAGATCTATAGGTCTTGCTCGCGCTCTCTCTCTCTCTCTCTCTCTCTCTCTCTCTCTCTCTCTCTCTCTCTCTCTCTCTCTCTCTCTCGCTCTCTCTCTCTCTCTCTCTCTCTCTGCATTGCATCATTTTCTGATGGTTTTCAAATTCAAATCAAATTATTTTATTTTATTCTCTCAACATCTATTAGCCTTTCTCCAGCATGTACAAAAATACAATATTACCACAGGTCGAGGTTAGCCTCCAGGCCTATCCACTGTTGAATATTGTGTGATCAATAGGAGCTCTCTCTCTCTCTCTCTCTCTCTCTCTCTCTTTTTTCTAGCTCGGTTTTCAGGCCCCATCTCCGGGGTCTTGGCTTTTTCTGCTGCCCTTTATCCCCCCCAATATCTCTATCTCTCTCTCTCTCTCTCTCTCTCTCTCTCTCTCTGGTGTGTGTGTGTGTGTGTGTGTGTGTGTGTGTGTGTGTGTGTGTGTGTGTGTGTGTTTCTTACTCTCCCTGCAGGCTTTGCACTCTCCTAACACAGTGGAGCTCCATCACTCAACATCTGCGCGAGAGAATCACATCTTTGCTCTCTTTACTTTGTCCCACTGCGTTCCCTCATTCATTCATTCTCTCCGCTCATGGTCCTTGTCTTTAATGGTATACACCTGGCGGCTATATAGGAGCACTCAGATAATATGTCACGCTTAGTTTAACTTCCCAATTGTTCATCCAGAATACCGCCGGTGTCAGGCAGAAACCTGGCATGTCCAAAACTGTTACTTTACAGGAAATGCCAACTACAAACCTTCGCGTCTGCGGTGCACTCAGTCTAACGCCACGTGTCCGTGTTGTTGTTCGTTCTCCGTGAATAGAGGGTATGCGCATGCATAAAGTGAATGGGAAATGGAGTGGCAAATGGGGTGGCAAAGTGAGTGGAAAAGTGAGTTTAACGTCGCTTAACAACGTCTAATGCAGATAGGACTTTTCTGTTTGGATGTATGGGCTGTCAAGGCCAGAAAGTAGTGTTTTGCCACTCTATATCGTCTGTCCGAGTGAGAGACACACACACAAAGCGTATACATCTTTGGCCACTGACCGTGGTTTTTTTCCCGTGCTCATCGCAATCGGTCCATCGTATCACGGAAAGGGAAACTGCGAACAGCCACAAAGCAGAGCTATAAGTCAGTGACGTATCACGGCCACAAAGCACAGGCATAAAAGGCACTTCAACATACATCACGCCTATCACGGTCTATGACTTGGCCACATCTGGGGATATCAGATAGCAGCCTTCTATAGAGAGTCCTAGTTCTAGTGTCCTAGGTCTATGGCTTGGCCACGTCTGGGGATATCAGATAGCAGCCTTTTATAGAGAGACCTAGTTCTAGTGTCCTAGGTCTATGACTTGGCCACGTCTGGGGATATCAGATAGCAGCCTTCTATAGAGAGTCCTAGTTCTAGTGTCCTAGGTCTATGACTTGGCCACGTCTGGGGATATCAGATAGCAGCCTTCTATAGAGAGTCCTAGTTCTAGTGTCCTAGGTCTATGACTTGGCCACTTGGATACAAACAAACAAACAAACGCACAGAGGGGAAATTAATTTGAATTTTGGAATTCTTCGCCTGTGCAATCTGCAAAGTGAGGTTTCCACAGAGAAACAGATGGGGAGAAGATGGACACATTTACACAAACAAACAAAAGTTCAGATAAACAAGCTCACTCTTGTATGGTATCCTGAGGGAAATTTACAATTTATGCATCGAGCAGAGCAAACGTTGGCGAACAGATCTGGGGAAGTGGCATGAACCCCTAGTCAACCTACCACAGCATACATGGTTGAGTAAATAGAGTGCTAGGAAAACAAGTAACTATAGCATGTAGACATCAAACAACTTAGGTCTATGACTTGGCCACGTCTGGGGATATCAGATAGCAGCCTATAGAGTGTCCTAGTTCCGCCACCTTTCATGACGACGACAAAATAATTCACCATGACACTTAAAAAAGTATTTATTTAAAGATCTGTAAGCCTCGAACAAAGCCAACTCGGATCGTGACAAATCATGACAACAAACACAATATTTTGGGCCGAACAAATAATTAGACACTAGACACATTAGACACACACACAAAATAAGACACTTTTTTTGTTGTTTTTCGTCTTTGTAATTATTTGTTCGGCCCAAAATATTGTTGTCATGATTTGTCACGATCTGAGTTGGCTTTGTCCGCAGCTTTAAAGGTCTTGAAATAAATACTTTTTGAAAGGTCTATGAGAAAAATGGGGAATTATTTCCTAGGCCCGTCGTCGTCATGAAAGGGGGCGGGACTGCGACGCTCTTTAGCAGCCTAAATATGGAATGATGACATGCACATTCACACGCATGCTGCTTTTCATTACAGTTAACGGATGGCTGGGGCCACTTCTGATACAATAATTTAATTCTCTTTGTTGCTCAAATACCGGCAGAAGTGGATTGCTCAGTGGGGCATGAGTTGACGTCAATTGCCACTTGCGTGTCTCATACTCAGTGCGTGAGAGTTGCCAGCTCTGCTCCGAGAGACCGATTGTAACACAACAGTAAGAATGAAACATTTAAAGGGAATATATAGGCAAGTCTGTATGTGTACAAACACACTGCCTCCCCCCTCCTCTCTCTGACAGGCATCAAACTGCTAGAGGAAGGAAGGTACTGGAGCATCTCAGACAGTTTAAAAAAAATGACGTTTCGATGTATCTGTCACATCTTCAGGTACATGTTGAAGGTCGTGAGACCGAAACGGTGTAACTCAGCTTAATAAACTGCTGCTATAGTGAAGACTGTGCGGGCCGGCCCTCCCTTCTCTCATTATTCGCACTGGTTGCCTGCTCCAACGCACCTGTTTTTCTACAAAACCT
>NC_139697.1:41304478-41319478 GCF_964188405.1 Protomyctophum parallelum | reverse complement strand
TGAGCGCACTGTGCAATGCAAACTAATAGGCATTTCCGAATGTCCACCGAGGGTGACAAAGATAAACTTGTCAGGAAACGGGGAAAGAGGGGGCGAATGAAGACTGTGAGACACAGATCTAAGGGTCACTAGCCTACTGGCACCCATTTATGGGTCACGACTCAAGTAAAAATCCTCTTTTCCTACATTTATAAAATATATATATATTTGAAAATATTTTATATATATTTATATTTTTTAAAGAATTGTATACATTTTAAAACAAACAAATCTAAGAAAGAAATTATTATAATTAAGAAGAAGTAGGCCTAGTGAGAATAGCTGAACTACTGTACAAACTCTAGATCTGCTTGTGAGAGGGAGGGTGACTGATTTAAACAGTCACACCTGGCCTGAGTCAAACTAGAACTGGACTCAGAGCTGGGTGTGGCTGCGCACCTGTTGTGCATGGACTTGATCAAGGCACAACAGGTTAAATCAGTCACCTCCACAAACACTCACACTGCTATTTTCATTAGTTTGGGTCCCGGGCAAACGTCTACTCTCTCTTTTGGGTCTCGGCCTGAAACGTTTGTAAACCGCTAGTGACTAGCAAACTGAAGATGACACAAGTGGTAAACTGCATTTGTCCCTCTTTCTCAACTACAATACAATCTAAGGCCTTGTCCACAAGTATCCGGGTAAACGGATAAACGTAGGTTTTTATATGCGTTTTGGGGGGGTCGCCCACACGCAAACGCGTTTTTGGTCCATATAAACGCATCTTTTGGAAAACTCCTGCCACAGTGTATTTTTTTTAAACTCCGCCTGTGTGTTCCCTGTGTGGACAATGTAAACGGAGTTTTGCATGGGTCTGGCCATTGGTCATATGGACAGAGAGATTTAAAAAAACGTGTCGTATGGACAGAGAGATTTAAAAAAACGAAAACGCTACGTTTATGTAGGTGTGGATGAAGCCTAAACCTGTACCAGACATCCTTAGATGACCCAGAGCTCTAATGTGTCAATATGCTCCTGAGAGTGACACCTCAAGGACACTATTTAAGTCAGGCATATTATAGGTTTAAAGATTGCAGGTTTACGTCACAGTCACCCCTTTCCTCCTCAATGTTTGGCTCTGTTAACTTTTTTGTCCATGTTTTCACAGCTTCGGAAAACGGAGTAAATTGTTTGATGAGATTTCACCGGGAGGCTGACAGCGCTTACAGAGGTGACAACTCCAGATGTCTCCTTTAATGTGTTTACACAGAGACAGAGAGAGGAAGAGAGGACACAGGGGCCTCTAAAAAAAGAGAGAAAGAAGAGTAATTCTCTCTTTTACTTTCAAGTCTCGTCTCGACTCTCATCTCTTCTCTCCCACGTGCCTTTGTCTCCCTCACTTCTTGTCTTCTGACCCCCCCCCTCTCTCTCTCTCTCTCTCTCTCTCTCATAACCCCCCCCCCCCCCCCAATATACCTGTCATTTTTATTATTTTTTGTGATTATTTGAATTTTGTCTTGATTATGAATTGAATACCCAGGACCTGAATGGAAACAAGACCGCAAGGACAATATTCTGTGATATCCCTTCAGACTAAGTGTTTCACTGTACTCAGATGTATACAGATTGATTAAATCAATCAAATCAAAGGAAAAAGCAGCACAGAGGGATCTCTGCTGCTTTTTCCTTTCCTCTATAACGCATGTGATCATCTCTCTCTCTCTCTCTCTCTCTCTCTCTCTCTCTCTGGGACTGTGTGACCTACTTTGATCCGGTATGGTTTCGGGGACAGTCTGTCTCCTGGATAAACTCATTTGCTGTTGGATCATTCGGAGAGGAATGCTGTTTCACTCTCCCTCGATGCTATTTGGAGAACCTGCCGGAATTGACTAGAAGAGCATGTATGTGGGCATACGTGCGCGGCAATGTGTGCAGTGTCTCCTATAATATGCGACATGTGCATGTGTACTCACCCAGTCCCGCACGCACACACGCAGACAGACAGACAGACAGACAGACAGACAGACAGACAGACAGACAGAGTGGTCTGTGATAATCTAGGGAATACAGAAAGTATCACATATCACACAAACACACAGACATATACGTACTGAAAGAACAGGAAAGGTCATCATACATATACTATACACTGGCGTGTGTGTGTGCGTGCGTGCATGCGTGTCTGTGTGTGTGTGTGTGTGTGTGTGTGTGTGTGTGTGTGTGAGGTGGGCGGGGGGGGGGGGGGGGGGGGGTGGGGTGGGTGTAATTTACGAGGTCTCTGCAGGAGGGAATATAACGTTTCTGCATTTACCTAGCAGATGGCTGCTCAGATAACTCTGACAAGCACACGGGGGGTTCATTAGGGTTTAAGTGTCTCGCTCAGGGACACTTCATGGACACACCGGACCGGGCGAGACCAGGGTCACACTGATGACCTTCTGATGACCAGACGGCCTCTCTACTCTATGGCTGCGTGTGCGTGTGCGCGTGCGTGTGCGCGCGCACATGCGCATGCACGTGAGTGTGTGTTTTGAATGAATAGAAGGCAGAGAGGATTGAGGAAGCAAGAGAGAATAAATGGCAACTGGCACCAACCTGTACATCGGGAGCATTTGGGGCTTCAGCGTCTTGCTCAAGGGATACTTCTACACTACAGTAACTCTGGGGGGACCCGGGATCGAACTAGTAATCTTCCGGGTTCACAAAGAAATCAAATAAATAGCAGATATACAAGCTCACGACACTTCACATTGCAACGCGTTTTGTTAAACTGATTTTGATGCGTATATACTATCTAATTTAGCTGGGGACCCCCTGGAACCCCCTCAAGGAACACTGCTGGGAACCGCTGTTTTACAGTACGCCAAACCTCCCAGACTGGTACTTGTAGGTCTGCTATTTTTGAAAAATCGAAGAGCGACTGACATTTCTAGAATCTGATCTCAGGTCAGAATGGGTTAATCAGACCAGTGTGTGTCCAGTGGAAACCTCGTATGAATCTGATCTCAGGTCAGAATGGGTTAATAATGAAACTGTCAGGATGTAATAGACATTTTTAGAATCTGATCTCAGGTCAGAATGGGTTAAACCGATACGAGCGTTGCCCACATACTCACAGTGTCCCTCCCCGTTTCCTGCTCAAACCTAACCCTGGCCAGACAGACATTCAGGACGTGCTGGTCGTTGGCATTTGGCAAAGCTGCCTTTTTTGCCACGTGTACCTGGACTCTAAGCCCATTCTGACCTGAGATCAGATTCATACGAGGTTTCCGCTGGACACGCACTGGTCTGATGAACCCATTTTGACCTGAGATCAGATTCTAAAAATGTCACAGTCGTTCTTCGATTTTTCAAAAATAGCAGACCTACAAGCTCGTAGCGCGCCACTCGGTGGCGCGCTATGAGCTTGTAGATCTGCTATTTTTCAATAGCTAAAGCATGACCTGATGCTAACACCAAAATGGGTTCCCGTTCAGAATGGGCTAAACAGAGGGTCGCAGGCGGTAATGCCACCTCGTTGACAAAGTACGTGCCTGCATCGCATGCGAGGAAGAACAAGCTAATTCCTATAATTGCACTGTGAGTAGTGTGGCTGAACAATGAGCTTACATTTTCCATCACCTCTCAGTATCTAAACTACGCTGGTCTTTACGAATCTTTTAACACTCTGCCCCTGCATCCTCCTCGTTTCATTAGGGTTAAGGCTCATACATAGTCTGGATTTACGGTGGTGGGGTGACCACCGAACTACAACATGACGTCACGAGCCGCGGTGAAGAGCAAACCACCGCCACCGCTCCAGCCCTTCTCTCTGTTTTTACTCACCACCGCTCAATGTTATTTCAGCTCCGGTGGTCAGCTCACCACCGGAGCGGTGGTCACCTTACCACCGAAAATCCAGACTATGAATAGGCCTTTAGGGTTTCAAGTATTTCTGTCCTCCTCCACCATCTCTCCACCTGTTCTCCGTTCATATCTCCTGCTGAAGTACTATCGTGGAAGTAATTGCCCTAATTGCTTATTGATCATCATAGTAATTCCTTTGAACTCGTAATTCAGAGGAGCTAGATCATGGATGGTCATGTGCTCAGTTAACTCTGCATGCGCACGTGTGTGTGTGTGTGTGTGTGTGTGTGTGTGTGTGTGTGTGTGTGTGCGCGCGCGTGTGTGTGTGTGTGTGTGTGTGTGTGTGTGTGTGTGTGTTAAATGCCAAAATTGTAATTGCGTGCCCTCACGTTTGACGACCGAGGGCCAAGTTCAACCTTTTCAGAGTGAGGCAAATGTGGAAGTGTCAAATGCAGGACAGATACCAATGTGGAGGTTTTTCGGTCAGCCTGGCGGGGGGAAAAGTATGTGCTATTGAAGCGGAAGGATAACACAGAATAATTCTTTATTTTATTCAGCGAGCAGAGAGAAAGGGAGTGTGATAAGCGCGTGACGGGGTGGCAGGGCGAAAAGACTGAGACATGGGCTGCTTCTCAATATACTCTTGACATCGCGAAACATCATATTCTGTGGCCCGAGTACTGTCTCAAATCACAAGTTTGCTTTCAGCCAAGGACATTTTCATATGCCCGGATGTAAACGTGATCAATCCACTGTATTGGGGATGCATAAGTTGGTGACCTTGAAATCACGGCACTCCATCGTTAATAAATAATATTTGTTATTGTGTTTATGTTTATTTTATTTGCACTGAACTGAAACATAGCTCATAAGAGCAGTGGGCTCGCCTCATAAATACAAGTCCATCACAACCTAGAAAGATGCATTCTTAAACTTGAGAGAATTCTCTCCCCACATTAACTCCCCACAAGAAAGCAAGTATGTGGTGTTCTTGATATAGAGAAATGGCCGTGGAGAAGGTAGAGAAGAACAGAGCAGGGAATAGATTCAGAGAGAAGAGACCGTGGAGAAGGTAGAGAAGAACAGAGCAGGGAATAGATTCAGAGAGAAGTCACTAGTCAGTACCTGCAATAAAGGCGGGGAGGGATAGGTGGAGGCCCAAGTGAACAGATGGGTAAGGAGAGAGGGGATGAGTCAGAGAAACAAAATGGATGAAAAAAAGAGAACGAGAACACACAGCGAATGAAAACAGAAACGCAGAGTGGAGGTGAAAACAACGAGAGAGAGAGAGAGAGAGAGAGAGAGAGAGAGAGATAATGTCTAGGTGGAGAGACTGAGACAGCAGAGGACATGCAGACAAGGTGGGAAAAGAGAGGTCGATGAGGGAGTGAGATGGTATTAACATGGCAATAAATAGAGTCTGCACACTGGATCATTCTCCAAAGGTTTAAAATGTATTCTTCACCATACAGACATCTGAGGAAGAGCCGCTAGGCTCCAAACGTCACATCTGTATGGTGGAGAATACATTTGAATCCATGATCCAGTACGTCACTTAGACTTGAAAACTCTGTCCTGCACCTGACCTGTCACTTTAGGGCGCTTTCACACCGGACATGTTTGGTTCGTTTAAAACGAACCATGGTCCGCTTACCCCTTTGGTTCGGTTGGTGTGAACGTGCATCCGAACTCTGGTGCGGATCAAAGAAACGAACCATGGTCCGCTAAAAAAGGCCGGACTCGGTTCGCTTCCAAACGAACCACGGTGCGGTTCGTTACTGGTGTGAACGCATTCGGACTTTATAGAGGACCAAATACAGTACGATAGCCAAAATAGCCGTCGGGCGTCGGCAGTTGTGAGGCTGCATTAATAATTAGTTATAAAAGCATGTCTTTTTTACGGGGATCACTATTGAGCTGACAGTCAGATTTTAATAGTAGACGCATATATGTCGAGGCGCACTGCGCAGCGCAAATGTAATGGCAGCGTGGTTCACATGCGCAAAAATAACAGATGTACAAGTTGTACAGATGTACACGGAATGGTATGTACGGTATGGTAAATTTGGAGCGCATCTCTCTCTCTCTCTCAGCGCATGCAAGCAATTATATCTACAGGCCTTTAATATAGCCTATATCAGACTATGCGCTCGCTCGCTCTCTCTCTCTCTCTCTCTCTCTCTCTCTCTCTCGTAATGACAGCACAGGAAGACGCATGCAGCCCCTGTGCGCACCTGTGCGTAATGTGACTATATCGTTAGATTGGAAGACAATACAGTCTTGGCTGACAACACCAATTGAAAGTAGAGTTCCCAAGGATTATGGTGATATTTAAATTTTAAAAATCGCATAAGAAATGAGCGAGATATGCCTAAATAAAATGTTAGTGGTCTTGGCAATTTATTTTATTTGTGTGCGATCCGGGGCGACGGCACGGCACAATAGATTTTCATTCATTTTTCAGATCATCATCATTGTCATGTCATTGCAGTGCAAACCATTAAATATAGCCTATATTAACTTCATAGGCTATTGTACAATATGTGACATATTTCTTTCACCCGGTATTATTGATGTGAGTTGATCAAAATAGTATTGCCTAGGCTATAATGCTTGACTTGTATAGCCTAGGCTATACAGTAGGCTATATATAATGCCCGCACAGTCATTATTCTCTTTCTTTAAGACTAAAGGCAACCCTTGACTTGATGGGCTTTCTCAAATAGACTACTATAATAATGCGACGATACCAGAAGTCCATTAACGTAATCAAAGCGATGCAATGACAAAGACAGTGAGAACAACAAAAGAACAAGCTGACGGTGTGAATCAAACTATATATATATTTTTGTCTTCTCTGTTCTGTTGCCTCGGGAGGTGTTTTCTACTAACAGGCTTCGTTGTTTTTGGCTTTTGGCGAGGCTGCAGGCTGCAGCTGGCTGCTATTGGTCCACTCCGACAGGCTGTTTTATTTTAAGCATGTGCCGCCGCCACGCAAGTTATGACAAAGCATGTGAGTCTTCATGTGTGTGTGTGTGTGTACATGAGGGGGAGAGACAGAGAAATATTTAATGTTAAATAGGCTATACACAGGTGGTCCCAAATGATTCATTGATTACATCACGATCACTATAGCAAAAGACGTAAAACTAGGTCAACTCAATTACTCAATTAGCTGCAGCAGAGCTGTTCTGACTTGAAGCTCAATACTAACTGACCACCTTCAAGTTTAAACCATAAGATGACATGGAAATGCCCGCCGATTTGATGCGCAGAAATATATATCTAATCGGGTTAAGGTACATGGAAGAAAAGTCATTTTTATCGGGGATACCTTGTTGTAGGCTATACATCTCCGTGAATTGTATACATCCGCAGCAAGCACATTATTGTTCAAACACCTACTCCTCTGTTCATCTGTTGCTCTTATTTGGCTAATAAAATAATTAATATGAATGAATGCAATAGCAAGTTGTTGCTGCCTGTCATGTTGCTGTTCTCTTCTCTCTGTGTGACTGAAGGTTGCCCCAAAATTTGTAGACAGTGATTTCCCCTCATGTTCTTTTCCCCCTCACTATTTGGTTCGCTTAACATGTCCACGTGTCATTTGTTTACATATTTGGTACGCTTTACAAAGTCCAGTGTGAACGCCAAACGGACCAAAATCAAAATGCTAATATTTGGTCCTTGGTCCTTGATCCGGACCTTCTAAGCGAACTTTGGGTGTGAAAGCGCCCTTAGACAGTGGATGTGTGCACTTCTTCGCTTGTTTTGAGGCAGTATAAACATCACATGCAAGGAGAAAGATCCCAATATCTTTATCATCCTCTCTTTTCCCCATTTCCTCCTCATCCCCCTGTCCTGCTGTTTTTGGTTGCTGCAGATGCCCTCTACTAATTCTCTCACTCCCGCATCTCCTGATCCACCTCCATCCTTAACACTTTCTAAATTAAGTTATTGTCTCCACCAGCCGAAGGCATGGGGAGTATGTTTTGCACTCCGTGTGTGCATCCTTCCGTCCGTCCGTTTGCGTACAGCTAATCTCCGGCACTGTTGGCACTAGGGCTGGAGGTTATGACAAAATCTCAAATCACGATATAGAGAATTTGATATCACGATAACGATATACTCACGAATCGCATATTTCTTCCGATGCCGATTTTCTATCCAAGAAATTGTTTTTTTCTTGTTCTTTTTCTAATGTAATTTTGTGGCTTTCTTGATTTTATATATATTGTAGGCTAATAGGAAATGGGGAGAGAGATGGGGGGGTGACATGCAGTAAATGCCGTCGGGATCAGGAGTCGAACCCGCGGCACACTGCCAGACTCGGGCTACTGGCCAAGGTGCCTGGACCGCTGAGCCACGGCCCAGGCCTTTTTATTTTATTTTTTCAGGCAGAGTATACTTGTACTTAATTTAATAATAATAATAATAATAATCTTTATTGTCCCGAAGGATATTTGTCTTCACAATCTGTTCAACAGTTCAACACCCACATCAAACATCAAAAACAACACAGAGCACATAGCACCAAGACAAAAACAAAAAACAAAAAAACAAAACATGCGTTCCCCACTGTGTACAGAACCATCCTATCGGCGGGGCAGTTTGTTTAATGCCGCGATGGCTGAGGGGACAAAACTCCTACTAAAACGGACCTTTTTCCAGGGCAAGGTCCTGTATCTTGTATATATATATTTTGTGTACTTACTTGCCAATACAGAGAAATAAAATGGAGAAGAACCAATTCAATATCATCAAGCCAATATAAAAAACTTATGCCAATTACAATATGGAAAATCATGATATCCATCCAGTCTAATGATTATAATACTGATGCCCTCCCCATGCACAGACAGGCCTAAAGCAATTACAAAAGGAATACAAAATAAAATAATAATTATTATTGTTATAATTATGACAATTTAAAAGCAAAAATATATAAATAAGATTTCCCTATGTCTTGTGACGGCCCCCTGTGTATATTGTATTGTACTATATATTAGGGTGTATAGTATATTATGGTATATTATATTATGTGGTCTGGTGTAATATATATTATAGTTGTTATTCACTTTGGTTAGTAGTTTATGGTTTATTTACTTTGATTACTCTAATTTCTGTTCTCCTCATCTTGCAGTGGATTGGGGAGCAGTGACATCATGACAATCAGTCAAGCGGCGGCACCTGGGCCCGGTGCCAATTTACAATTTAGGCATTTAGCAGACGCTCTTAATCCAGAGCGATATACATTAAGCAAGAACAAAAAGCATGGGAATACATCACAAAAAAGCATTTATCATAAAAACTAAACAAGCGTAAGCTAAGAAAGTAACAGTGGAATATCTATATTATGAGACTATACATATAAACTATATATATACTACTATGCTATACATATACTATGGCGTGCTATGACGCCCTGTACATAAGCCTGTCTCTCCAGTCCCTTCCTCAGCTCTGTGTTATTCAGTCCTCCTTTGCTTCTCTCCCACCATGCACCTTCTCCATCATTTGAGTTAATACATACAACACGCACACACATCTCACTCATGCATACACGCACTACACTACTGACTACTGATTTCCACACCTCATCTGTTTGACCTTGATTTGGGTATGATTTGATTTAATTCCTATTTTGATTACTAAATAAATTAATATTTCAGTGTCTCCCCTGTATTTTTGTTGCGTACTTGGCTCCCCTAGGCCAGGTATCTAACAGTCTGCATTAGATTGTCTAAGGAAAAAACAAATACCTCAATACACTCACTGCTTCTGTTGTTTCAGTTCATTTTAAGCTCTGTATAGGGATTCAAAATGTTACACTTTCTGTTGTAGTTGTAGTTTGTTAAACTTTAGGACGTTGGGAAGCTTAATGATGTTTAATTGACAACAGGTGATAAAGTGAGAGACAACACGTCGTCAACTCGGCATGCCCAGCTGTGCATTTGTCGAGTGGATTTTTTTCCTTTCTTTTTTTAACATGATGATCACAACTTCAGTTAGCGTCTTGTGTTGTTGTTGGAAGCTATTGCTGAATTAAGGACTTTTCAGATGGAATAATTTATTTGGAACAATAAAACAAGAATACAAGAAGCAGGACTGCAGGCACGAGGAAAGAGGTAGAAGTGTTTGCACAACGGAAAAGTTATTTGTTCAACCGGGTAAAACTGCGTGGCTCACGCAGTTTATCAATTTGACCCAACATGAAACCTAAATGTATAACAGTGAAGGGTCCATTACTTTAGTGTTACCCCCCTCTGAATCTCGTCAGCTATCATCTCCCTTCATGTTTGTTATGAAATAACAGCATAGAATAGCAGTGTGGCTGCGTAACACTTGACACGACGATATAAAGAGCAAATTTTTCACGATAGACATTTTCCATCATTCATACGATATATATATCGGCATATCGCACAGCCCTATTGGCCCAGTCCATACCAAACTGTTGCGCACACACTCCCTGGATGCCAACGAAGAACCTCTGCCCCAAATTCTCCACAACGCCCTGTTATAGCACCACCATGAGGCAGAGTTTTGCAAAACACATTTCTTTATATTACTCTACACATTTTATCCATACATCACTCAAATCGGTATACACTATCTCTATAGTCATGTGATCAACACAGACCTGTCTGCTTCCCCATATTCCATCCCCATTGGCTAAGATTGCCTTCCAAAGTTGGCAGGATTGGTCCATTTTGAACAAAATGCCTGAAACCATGAAATTCTGACCCTTTCATCCCTCCATCCTCGACCCTTGTTTATCCCATGCTATGTTTTCAATGAATGAATGGATAGTGTTGTCTTCTTTCTGGTCTTCAACCCTCTAATGTACTGTAGTCGTTTCATCTCCTCTCATCGTCCCCAGATCTCTCCTGTTCCACTTTGCTTTTTAGATCCTTCCTTCCTTCCTTCCTTCCTTCCTTCCTTCCTTCCACTTATATTATGCTTGTTGCCAAAACCTCTCATGTTCTCACATTCTCATCTCACCCCCCCCCCCCCCCCCTCCTCTAAGTGACACATCTTCCTGCTTAATTTACACCAATTCTTTCCATCACAAGCCTTCTATTTATGAACTACAAAGAACACTCTATATGCGCACGTGTGCGCGTGCGTTGGACTTGCTTCTTTGGGCTAAATACCATACATTTACATATTATATTTTAGGAGATTGCTGACTCTTTCATCCAGAGTGACTAATCAGCACAATAATGAAACAGGCTTAATTCCTAGATTGCTGACATTACAAGCAACTATAAAAGCAGACACATGTTTGTGTGTGTGCTTTCGCGCGTGGCTGTGTGCATGCGTGCCTGCATGTGTGTGTGTGTGTGTGTGTGTGTGTGCGCGTGTGCGTGTGTGCGTGCGAGAGAGAGACACAGACAGATATACTGTTGTGCGAGTGTTTGATGTAGACTACTGTCTGCTAGCAATTTGTCAGCACTGTAATGTGACTTGGATGCAATATCTGTGGATTTATGTTTCTCGCTGCTGTGAGCCGGAGTCCGGGAGGGAGGGTGGGAGTGGGTGGTGTAGCTGCATGGGTCCAGAGGGCGAGAGAGATCCAAAGAGACATATATATACAGGAAGACTAGTTGCACCCTTGCAATCTACAAGACCACGTCACGTTGCAGTGTGACACGTTTGTAAGCTTGTAGATCAGCAATTTTTTGGAGCGCGACCCGGGCTCAGTATACAGTAAAACAGGCATAATGGTATGGATAGATGGATATCCAGAGAATTACTTTAAATAGATAGATACACAAATAAATAAATGGACAGAGATACAGAGGCCACAGTGATAGATATAGATTATGTCTTCCCTTATTCCATTCTGACCGGGCACCCATTTTGGTGTTCGCATCATGTTATGCTTTATCTATTGAAAAATAGCAGATCTACAAGCTCATATCGCGCCACCGAGTGGCGCGATACGAGCTTGTAGGTCTGCCATTTTTGAAAAATCGAAGAACGACTGACATTTTTAGAATCTGATCTCGGGTCAGAATGGGTTCATCAGACCAGTGTGTGTCCAGTGGAAAACCTCGTATGAATCTGATCTCAGGTCAGAATGGGTTATATAGCGAGTGTGTGGCATTGCCGTTCCCATGGCATCCGTGCCAATAAAATACCGACTTGAATTATATAGTTAAAAAAGAGAAAGCGGCCATAAAGCACCTATAACGTGTGTGAGCTATTGCCTCTGTTTAGAAAGGGGAGACAGCATGAAGCTGTGAGTATTGATTGTACAGTATAAAACGTACAACAGCGTTTATAAATATTCTATGGCTCGGTACAGGCTTAACGCTGACTGACTGACTAGGACCAGCTCCGTGTTGGATTCATGAGGAATCTAATGGGGACATGCAGTGTGTGTGTGTGTGTGTGCGTGCGTGAGCGTGTGCATGCATGTGCATGTCTGGGCGATCTGAATGTGAGTGAGTGTGTGTTGAATATCTGTGTGTGTGTGCTGAGTGTTCTCCAATGACTAATTATTAGCACCATGCACCGTTACGCCATCTATACAATCCATTTATCTCTCCTCTCCTCTCCTCTCCTCTCCTCTCCTCTCCTCTCCTCTCCTCTCCTCTCCTCTCCTCTCCTCTCCTCTCCTCTCCTCTCCTCTCCTCTCCTCTCCTCTCCTCTCCTCTCCTCTCCTCTCCTCTCCTCTCCTCTCCTCTCCTCTCCTCTCCTCTCCTCTCCTCCCCTCCCCTCCCCTCTCCCTTCTGTCACACTCCCTTTCTCTCTGCTCTTCTCCTCTCCGCTTCCCTTTCTCCCTTTTCTCCTTTGTCACTTGCCAGCCCCCCCCCCCCCCCCCCCCCCCCCCCCTCCTCCACTATGATTGTATGGTGGAGTTGCTTCGATGCGACAATGTGACTCATTGTTTATTGCTTGGACATATCAGTGGTAAACATCCAGAGTGTAAACCCTGAGAGGAGAGGAGAGGGAAATGACTGCTGAAGATCTACATGGGCATGGCACCCCCTTGCCTGATCCACTCCTACAGCCCTCCCACGCACACACACACACACACACACACACACACACACACACACACACACACACACACACACACACACACACACACACACACACACACACACACACACACACACACACACACACACAGATCAGCTAACACGGAACGTGTCTCTAATCTTGCACGGCGCCTTATCCCTTGTGTCTAATCTTATAGGCTTTTTTTTTCCAGAAAAAAACATTTTAAAATTGAGAAAAGATATCTAGGCCTACATCGACGCGTTGTGAGCTTGTAGATTGTATATTTTTAATCTTTTTTCAAAATAATAAAAAGGATGAGGACAATGAGGATGAGGCAAAATAGGGCCTTAAAGGGATATTCCACTTTAAAAAAAGCTTTTGGTCATTTTATCGTCTACTCGGGATTATGTGAACACCCCACACAGTTTTTAAATTGCTTGATTCAGCATTTAGATTTTGATATTAATTTTAGCCCCCTTCCTATACAAACCCATTGTAACTTCAAACTCCATTTCAACCATGTCAGACTCATCGAAAACACCCGTCGGAGCGCATCACAACTCTTGCTTATTCCTTCTAAATCTCTGTTCTTATGAAATAGTTGGTTGGAAAGCATTTCACTCGTGCCAGACTCAAACGTCCTCAAACGATTTGTATAATTCCAAGTGGTCTATACTCTGTGAAGTGTATATTTCCGTGTGCTTTGCACAGCCTTTACTTCAGACCTACGGCCACTTCTCGCCTTGGCTTTAAGGCGTCTTACTGGTAAATCTATATTGGATGAACCGCGGGTGAAATAATGCGGGAAATAAATTAATGGCATCTATCTATATAGGCTTATTATATAGCTTTTAAACAGTTTGACTGCTGAAAACGATTTACCAGACTTTTAATCAACCCCCCTTCACTGCCGAGATTGTTGTATTACGTTTAGAGCATACGCTGAATTATGTGGGCTTTTAATCCGCGAAAATCGAGCGAAAAAAGCTCCCCCCGTTTGTTATGAACGGCAGCACCACCCGCCATCTTGGTACACCCGGAAGACGCAGCACAGGACCCTCCTCCATGAGGCGTTGAACCCCATTCGTTTGCATTGGCCTCAATTTCCCAGAAGCCCTAGCAGCCCACAGCATGTGACGATTTCCGGTTTCACCGTCAACACAAATGCATCTACTCTCTTTCTCCGCGGCGAAGAAGGATTTTATTTTTATTTATTACATTACGGCGGATTAAACACATAAAACAAAAGTCGCGTATGTCCGATATGGCAGCGACATTAACCTGGAGTAATCCATTCAAAGCACGGAAATGACCCACACAATCTCGGCAAAACTCACAATCCGCCACCACCCGCAATCCGTGTGTGGTTGTGGATTCATAAATTGGAATAATTAATTAATGCAGCCGCATAACGGGCGGATTATAAATATGCACATGTGGATTCGGGTGACAAAAAAGCTCATCCGCAGGTCTCTAGTTCACGTTATATTCACATGATCCTTCACTTGTTGCGCTGGATAAAAGCGTGAGTCATGAGAGGAGAGCATGAAGGAGACAAGAGGAGAAGTTGTGCAGAGATGAGAGATGAAAGGACAAACACAAGCAGACAGCCTGTGGAGTTCAATGG
The DNA here is from genome assembly GCF_964188405.1 of Protomyctophum parallelum. NCBI lineage: Eukaryota > Metazoa > Chordata > Actinopteri > Myctophiformes > Myctophidae > Protomyctophum > Protomyctophum parallelum. Next base: position 41,305,011 of record NC_139697.1, on the reverse strand, counting down.
GCAGCAGGTCACTGCGCCAAGCCTGCCAAGGTCCAGGGTTGGAAGTCTCAATGGAGCCACCCACACCAAAAACACATCGACTCACTGATTCCAGCTTAACTGGCCTGAATGCCAAGTCACTTCGTACAGGGAATTGAAAGAAGCAGTGCATGTCTGCACTCACAGCCGGCCCCAGCTTCTGATCCATCCATCTTTTCTTCTGTGGTTACATTTGAACGGGAGGAGGCACAAACCCTTTGTAACGCCCGCCCGCCCGTCCGTCCGTCCGTCCGTCCGTCCGTCCGTCCGTCCGTCCGTCCGTCCGCCCGCCTGCCTGTCAAATGTCATGCTTTCTCAACTGAAGTCAACGTGCTCTTCACAGTATTTTGACACATGCTTTGACAATGCAAAATGTATGTTTTCTCATGCCAATAAAGCTCCTTTGAATTGAAATTGAACTGAATTGGGTTAACGTCCTACTGTGCCAGTCTATCATATTATACGGTATATCTCTCAGTGTGAACGCCGACTTTCGGGTCTCTTTCACCTGACGG